>NW_028274820.1:76726880-77029910 GCF_037043125.1 Eumetopias jubatus
AGCTGGTTATCAAGATCCTTCTGGAAGTGGTTCAGTCAGGAGGCAAAAACACTGACCTTGCTGTCATGAGGCAAGATCAACCCCTCAGTATTTGAAATCCTTAAGACACTGAGAAATCCTTTGTTGAAACTGAAAAATGAAAAAGAAGAAAATAAGAAGAGAAAACAAAAGAAAGCATCATGGTGAATAAAATCTTGCTTGTAGCAATTTTAAAATTCACAACATAGATGATTCTCAAAGTGACCTGCAGGCCTTTCCATTCCATTTAGCCATACTATCCAAGTGTCCTACAATAAACTTCCACATTTTTTAACTTAAAAAAAATTAGAATTAGAGGGCGCCTGGGTGGCTCGGTTGGTTAAGTGTCTACCTTTGGCTCAGGTCATGACCCCAGGGTCCTGGGATCGAGTTCCGCATTGGGCACCCTGTTCCTCAGGGAGCCTGCTTCTGCTTCTGCGCCTCTCTCTCTCTCTCTCTATCTCTGTCTCTCATGAATAATTAAATGAAATCTTTAAAAAATTAGAATTAGAGACTGGAGGGTGGGAACAGTCTGCTCCCTGGACTTCTTTCCAAATTTTCCCATTTTTCATAAATGCCAGCAGTACCCTGGATCCACCAGGGAATTCAAGTTGTTGTTCCTTTCTTTCCATTTTCTGTATTCAGTTTGGAAGCAAGTATTTTTGATTCTTAATTTTCTGCCTTTTTTTGCATCTATATCCTCCCTTGAAGCTCCCTACCACCATCCTGGTTTGGACTTTTTACTACTTTTCATCAGTACAATTACGATAATTTCTTGATTTAGTTTACCAACCACAAGTCTTCTTTAATCCATCTTGTATATTGTTGCCAGATTCCTTTTCTGAAGAAACTGTAAAACAGGAGTCTGAGAGTGACAGCCTATCCAAATTCAGATTTGTCTGAGTTTGCCTGGTAGTTGCATAAGGAACTCAAGAATTTAAGAGGGTATGGTCACCAGAAATGTAGGGAAATTCTCCACAGTTGTGGTAGGTGGCTTTTTAAAATGGCCCCAGTGATCTTTCCTTTTTGGTATTCATGCTCTTGTGTAATTCTCTCCCCTTGAATGTGGGCTGGACCAGCTGACTTGCTTCTAACAAATAGAATATAGCAAAATGATGAGATGTTGCTTCAGAGATTCATTGACAAAAAAAACTATGACTCATCCTGCTGGTTCTCACTCACTCCGTCCCTCACATGTTCTGAGAGAAGCCAGCTGCCATGTTGTGAGCTGCCCCACGACAGGCAAATGTGATAAAGAACTGGTGTCTCAGCAAGAGACCAGAGTCCTGCCAATAGTTATGTGAGTGAGCTTGGAAGTAGAACCTCCCCGAGATGACGCTTGAAATGAGACCACAGCCCTTGCTGACACCTTTATTGCAGCCTGATGAGGAATACTGGGCCAAAGGACCCAGCTATGTCATGCCTCCTGACTGACAGAAACCTTGAAATAATAAATGCTTATTGTTTTAAGCTGTTAAGTTTTGGGATAATTTATTATGCAGCAATAGATAGCTAATACAACAGTTTAGTGTATATATATCCAGATTTTTTTTTTTTAAAGTAGGCTCCACACTCAGCGTGGAGCCCAACATGGGGCTTGAACTCATGACCCTTAGATCAAGACCTGAGCTGAGATCAAGAGTCAGATGCTTAACCAACTAAGCCACCCAGGCGCCCCATATCCAGATTGTTTTTTAGCTTTATGGTCAGAGCCAAGGGGGCAATACGCTGTGATAATTTTTGGCAAGGCCCTGAAAAAAAATAGCTTGCTGCTTCATGGACCAAGTAACAGAGTATAATATATGATGGGAGTAGTCCCACATTAGCAAAGGAAATGGGAGGAGTTAAGTGCAACGGCGTCAGAGGCACATCAAAATCAGGAGACGTGACTATGACCCGGGTGCCAAGCCACATTATCTTCATCAAACAAAACAGGTGATATCATGGCAACAACGCAGGACACATGCAGCCAGTGTTAGGGTCCATCACGGGGAATTGGAGAGAACACAGGATAAGCAAAGAAAAACAATTAGAATTACTCATGATACACCCTGGAGTCTTCTTGAATGATGCGAAGAGAGCTAGTACAAAAGCTGGAAAGCATCTTGTTTCTTTTGTACCGTTAGACCCCAATTCATCTTCCGTGTAGGTGGAAACGTGGAAAATATAGACCTAACCTGCTTCCATCGTGTCACTTCACTACTACTGTTGCTTGTTTTTGAGCATCCCACCATTTGGCTTCTACATCTATTCCCTGTCTTTACTTTGGTCAAAGAGATGTGCTTACCCTCTCATAATGCACTATATTCACTCTCACTAGCCTTCCCCTTGAATATGACCTCCTTTTCCCTTCTTATCTAATGCCCATCCATTTGCAAAGCTCAAGGGAAATCCTAAATTCTATATAACATGCGAAACGATTTAAACAATGTATCTGTATCTACCATGAAGTTATGGAATATCAATCTACTAATTGAGCATATATACCGATTTATTTAGAAATAGCTAACACTGGTTAGATGTTCTCAGAGATACACAATATATGTATTGCAGAGCCACACCCCTTAAAGACTCTCAAACTTATTATAAAGACAAAATCTTCCCCTTTGAAGCGATCAGAGAACAAAGACAATATAAGTATATTCTTAATCCTTCTAAAACAAGTCAAGTTATTGCTTAGAAGTGCTTACCTCTTAAAAGGAAAGATTAAAATGTTTTTTGCTGTTTCAAAGTAAATTTCTCTTTTCACTCTTATCTTGATATTGATCATAAATGGGAACTTTCAGGTTCTAGTGATGGCACAGATGGTTGTCTGGAAATTAGTTCTTACTTGAAGCTCATTAATCAGAGGTCTTCTTCGTGCATAACTCAATCCTACTGCTCTTAGCTCTCTGTCACCAAATCTAGATGTTTGCATCCCAGAGAGAGGTCTTGAGGGAGTAGAGGTAATGTCAGTAAACTAACTTGGCCAACATATAAATTTAACATCAACTTGTTATGTGATGCCTGCCCACACATTAATCCAACCTATTTTCTTGGCCACTCCTGTAGGTCCATATGAATTAAAATGTAGAAAGTCTACAATCTTTAAACTTGTTTCATAGTATGATTTTACTGTCACTGAATACTACTTTATTTCTTATAACTTGTCTATCATGCTTGTCCCTGAAAAAGAATATAATTATACCTGGGAATAATTGTAAATTGTTAATAATTTCATAATAGGATAATACTTTGAAATATCACCTGATACAGTCTTTACTTATGACAGTTATTACCAAACCCTTTACCCAACAGGGATGAAGTGACCATTATTTCAGAGCATAAGCAGAACCAGCCAAGAGCAAAGAAGAAAGTATTCATCTTTAGGTCTCAAAATAAACTCTTAAAAGTTAGGTACAGAAAGTCATGAAAGCACAGGGCTTCCTATAACAACAGCCCTGCAACTGAGAAAGAAAAGGATTTTCTAAATTCCTGAAACTTCCCTTTAAAGGTCTGGAATCATAAAGCACAGAGATTTGCTACCAACTATGCGGGGAGAAAGGATGTACATTATGATCTTTTTAGAGGCAATTTCTTGTTGCGCCCAGGTGGTAGCCTGGAGAATGAGGGGAGGGGACGCAAAGGAAGTGGGTGTGGTGCCTCTGATGGTATTTTGGCCCTTCCCCTCTTCTAAGGTGAAAACCCTGAGTGGGAGCTGGGAGGGCATGGGGGGAAGAGGAGCTGGAGAGATCTGAGGGCAAACAGAACTTATACTTCTTTTCCCAACTGGCACTGAAGTGATCTGCGTTGATTGACATAGGGTAAAACAGCAATTACCTGTGTTTAGGTCAAGAGAGGTCTCAAGTGAGCATTTGTTCCTGGTTCCCAAGGATTTGTGCAAGCCAAGGTAAGGTCCAGAAGGTACCCACCCCCCTGCCCCTGGGAGAACTAGAAAAACTGTTGAGAGCACACAGACTCGTGGGTTCTTCAGGTGGGGATGAGGCACGTAGATGTCACTACCAGAGGCTATGACAGCAACCACAGACATCAGTAACAAGAGCTGCTAACTTGCCCTAAATACAGATGGAACCCATTGCTTTAGAATATCATAAAGAACACAGAGAATGAAACACGCGGAGCCATCAGAGAACACCCCAGTACAGCATGTGGACCAGATAACTATCCCTCTGAGGTCACAAGGTTTCAAAAGTACTCTGTTGCCCACATGCCCTGTGGTTAAAGGCAAAGGAGGAAGGGGAGGGAAGCTGTGAAAAACTGACCACCATCCCCAACAAGATAAGTGAATCTGGAAGAGACAAATTTTCAAGAAGAAAATTATCTTTAATTAGAAAAATTAAGGTTCTCACATCCACCCCTAATCCTGCCAAGTCCTCTTCACCCCTTCCCCCCATCTAGGGAAGCAAGGTCATCAGAGAAAGTTGAGCTCAGTTTCACAGAACTATCATTACCTTTCTTCCTTCTGAATCATAATGTCTGTAAATCTGACACTGCCTACGGTAATTTCTTCCTTTCCAAGTACACTTGAGGAACATGGGGAATATGTAGGGTCCTAAGATCTAGTGATTGGTTTTGAAACAGTTTCACAACATGGTAAAAATCCATCATACACTATTAGTGAGGTCCAAAAACTCCAGATGCATAAATGGTGGGGATAACAATTTGCTAGGTTAATGAAATGAGAGGTCTGCTTAGAGTTGGCCAACCAGTGATGACACTGTGATCAAATTTATATCACATCTAAATTCACAATGTTGCAGGGTGCTTCATCTGGGGGTGGTTAGAGTACTTGAAAAACATGTTGTCATCAATATTTATAATGGCTAAGATTTAAAATGTCATCAATATTTAACGAAGCAGTTCTATTTCTTTTCTCAATCAGAGGGGTGAGAAGACTAGGGCACTCCTCTAGGTGGTAGTCTGTTTATTTCTTTAAAGTTTTTGTAATACAATAGTACTCTGTTTCCCACTGAACAGATTAAGATCCTATAATACTCAATATAAAACACACAGGATTTCCTTAAAGTTTTGTGAAAAGCTGAGCCATTCTTTCCATCTGTGCTAGTGAGGCTATATTTTATGGTGATGAATGTGAGTGGTTGAGGAAATACCTGGCCTGAGTCCTTTTCTACTTTCCCAACATGTGTAAAATCTGCTACAAAAATCTTAGGTTTAAGCCTTTGTCCTCAGACCCCCAAAACAATACCATATTTTGAAGTAATGAGATTTTTCAAACTCTTGATCAAAATGCAACCTGTCCCATTTTACAGATGCCAGGGATAGAAAATGGAGTATTTCTTTCTCTCTTGTGAGCATTTGTACCCACCCCTGCTGCAATGGTCTTCTCAGTCTCCTTTGCTTTGAATGGCAGCAAGTGTGCTCTGCCTACAAGTGTGTAAAAATTTCAACAAAACCACCTTCACTTGAGTTGTCACAACTATACCCACTTCCCTCAAGCAAACGAGACCATTTAATGGAGTTGACAGCCTTCACCATCCTATCATACCTAACACGGATGAATAAACATACTGGCTGATGGAAACTGACTCTCTTTTTTTCCTTTCCAATTTCTATCCCAAGTCTCCTAAATCAGTATTCAAGCCATGTCTCACTATTTAATCCCTATGAAGACAGAACAATTCAGAGGAGTCCTCTAAGACATCTCCTATGGTGCTCTCGAAACCCATTAACTTACACTACCTCTGGTTTCAAACAGTCAGATGCTCCCTGATTATGGACGAAGAAAACTGTGGTACTCTATGGCAGAAACTCTCAGTAGGAGTCATGACAATCCCCTGCACAGCCAGACAACAGAAACACTGCAGAGACACCTAAGTGGGACTATGCTGCTGTTAAAACAAAAGTCACAGGGGCGCCCTGGTGGCTCAGTCAGTTAAGCATCCGACTCTTGATTTCAGCTCAAGTCATGATCTCAGGGTAGTGAGATTGAGCCCCATGTCAGGCTCCGCACTGGGCATGGAGCCTGTTTAAGATTCTCTCTTCCTCTGCCCCTTTTCCCTCTCTCCATCTCTGGAAAAAAAAAAAAAAAAAGAAGAAGAAAGAAAAGAAAAAAGTCCCATATGCCTAGGAGGCATTATAATTTTCTTCATCATGAGTGTCTATTGACACTTGCTCCGTGGCTTATAGTTTTCAGTTTGGCTAGTTATATTTACATGACATAAAGTTCCTAGAGCTGTTGGTAAGTTAAGAACAATTCTCCTGCTCCCTGTGTTATAATTATCACTGTTTTATAGATCACTGTAAAGGGGATATTGGAACACTTAGATAAAAGGGAACGAGCCAGTAAAGACATAGAAATAGCATGTCTTCTTATAAATGAGTACTGATTAAAAAACATTGAAGTCCTAGTACTGAATTGTCTCTGATACCTCCCAACCATAAAGTCAGAGCCAAGGAGGAAAGATTATTGGGTGACAAGCAAGGAAGTTCCCACAAGACAACTGGGTGACAAGCAAGCATATTGTCAAATGGGTCCTATAACTTCTGAGGCAGCTCTTTTATTGTGTTTATTATGTTCCAGTGTGAGGACACATTTGAGACATTCATGCTGCTTCTGGAAATACCGTAGTTCCCCCTCCTTATCCATGGAAGATACTTCTAAGATCTCCAGGGGATGCCTGAAAGTGCAGAGAGTATTGAGCCCTATATGTATGTTTCTTCCCATACATCCATGATACAGTTTAATTTATAAATTAGGCATAGCAAGAGATCAACAACAATAACAATAAAATAGAACAATTATATAACAATATACTGCAACAAAAGTCATGTGAATGTGGTCTCCCTCGCTCAAAGTATCTTACTGTCCTGTACTCACCCGTCTTGTCACGAGGTAAGGCGATAAAATGCCGACGTGATGAGAGGTGAGCTGAATGATGTGGGCATGTGACGTAGAATGAGGCTACTACTGACCTCCTGCTGGTGAGTCAGAAGGAGGAGCAACTGCTTCTAGGCTGAGGTTGACTTTGGGTAACTAATTGAAACCTCAACCACTAACCTAACCACTATAGTACATGTATCACAACCACTGATCAAGCTGACTAATACTTTATTTTTTGCTGGAGATAAATATATAAAAACAGTCCTCCCCCTAGAACATTCGCTAAGAAGTTTGGGCCCACCTGAGGCAGAATCAGGGCCAGCGTCTGTGTGTGTACAGGCGGCCCTTGGAGACCTGCCGCTCTTTTGTTCTCTTCTGTACTTTTGCCAGTCTTATAAAAATTATATTTTAAGGAAAACAGGGTGCACATGTTTCTAACTCATTTACACTTTTTATTTGAGAGAAAGAGTGAGAGAGAGCACAAGAATGGGGGGAGGGGCAGAGGGAGAAGCAGACCCCCCACTGAGCAGGGAGCCTGATGCAGGACTTGATCCCAGAACCCTGGGATCATGTCCTGAGGCGAAAGCAGACACTTAGCGTACTGAGCCACCCAGGTGCCCTTAACTCATTTACACTTAAATGTTAATAATATTCTGTAAGAATTAGTTGAAATCCAAAATAGTTTTTTTATTAATGTTTTAGAACAAGGGACCTGACTTTGGTCCATTATAAATTATTTCAGACACTCTCACTCATTCTTTTCCCTGTGACGTAGAGGGCTTGAGTTACTTTAAAAACATCTTCATTACCCTAATTTTACTTTATAGTATATTGATGTGGTGTCAAGTTTTAAAAACCTAGATAACTAGGGGGAAGATGGTGGAGTAGGAGGGTCCTAAACTTACCTCATCCCACACATACACTGAGGCAACACCAACATCAGTATAAACAACCCAGCAAATGACCTGAAAACTGGCAGAAGAGACTTTCCACAACTACACATAGAAAGAAGAGTCCGCATCAAAAACCATAGGAAGAATGGAGAAGTGGTCTAAAACCAAGCTGACCTGCAAGATTGTCTGGGAGAGGGAGGGCCAGAGAAGGGAGAAGAGTAGACCCCACACGGGGCATCCCAGGCACAGGGGACCCGCACTGGTGAGATGAATCCCCCTAACGTTTGGCTTTGAAAACCAGAGCTGAACATCATGAGATTTTACAATTAGTGGGGCTTAACTCCTGGATCTTTAAAAATCAGCTTGCCATTTGCAACAACATCTAGAAGGTATTATGCTAAGTGAAATAGTCAGAGAAAGACAAATACCATATGATTTCACTCATATGTGGAATTTAAGAAACAAAGAAAGGAAAAAAGAGACTCTTAGAGAACAAATTGGTGGTTGCCAGAGGGGAGGCGGTGGGGGTATGGGTGAAATAGATGATGGGGATTAAGAGTATACTTATTGTGATAAGCACTGAATAATGTATAGAATAGTTGAATCAATATTGTACATCTGAAACTAATATAACACTGTACGTTAATTATACTGGAATGTTAAAAAATCTAGATAACTATAATTCAATTTGTTCAGCCTCTCTTTAATCTTTTCACATGCCCAACCAAAACAGACTGAATGTAGACTATCATTTTTCTTTGAGGGGGAAGGGGCAGGGAAAGAGAATCCCTTCGGCTCTGCACCCAGGACGGTGCTTGATGCAGGGCTTGATCTCAGGACCCTGAGATCATGAACTGAGCTGAAATCAAGAGTCGGATGCTCAACCGACTGGGTCCAGGCATCCCTAGACTATCATTTTTAGAAGGAAAATAGCAACCATAATGTGGAAAAACAACATTTAATAAAAAGAATGTGTTTTCTGATTTCAAGTTTTTAAATGACATCTAAGCTTTACATTTGTGCAACAGCTAGTTCCTTAATAATATTTGCTTGCAATTGCTACGCAAGATGATGGCTTAAAATATCAATGAATACATGAATGGTTTTCATTTATTATTCTCTCACTGAAAGCCATCTTTATTTACTGAAAGATTGGTCATGTTGCCACTTAAAGAAGAACTAGATGACTCAACAATCATTCATCAGTTAAAGACCTTCAATCCACTCAGATTCTTAGCTACTAGAATTCCTAGCCGTTTTACTTTTCCTGGAACTAACAGAAAATGCCATTAGTAGTTACCATATCATCACTCACAACAATGTCGCAGTTTAGGACATGTTTTTATTTATGCATCGATAACTTCAGTGTCATCAGTTTTATTGATGTTGTCCCAGGAATCCTATGTGGGAATTCAAATGACGACTAAATGTCAAATCCTTCCAGTGTTTTATGTTGCTTTCTCTGAAGAAACCATATGCTAAATATAGTAATATTTATATTCATATAAAGATGATTATACAAGTTATAACTAGCATGGTAGCACCATGCAAATTCTGAAAAAAGGAAACATATACAAAAGTGAAATTAAAAAGAAAATTTGTTCAGACACTAGGCAGAAATAAAATAGATTCTCTCCCAGCAATGGTTCTGAACTGGCGCTTCATAGTCAAATGCCCAATTTCCAAATATACCAGTGTTGGGATCATTAAATCCAAACCCCTGGAGGTGGGTCCCAGGCCTCATTATTTTCTCAGAGCATTTCAGATGATTTTTATGTGAAGGCAGATTTGAAAATCACTGGTTGACAGGAGTGGAAATCAGACATAAACATAGGCTGGAGTAAGTTTATAGAAAATATGAGCAATAACATGGTTCAGTGCAAGGCTCTGACCACAGTCTCAGGAAACTGGGTGAAAGCAGATCCAAATTAT
Source organism: Eumetopias jubatus (assembly GCF_037043125.1). NCBI lineage: Eukaryota > Metazoa > Chordata > Mammalia > Carnivora > Otariidae > Eumetopias > Eumetopias jubatus. The sequence continues at coordinate 76,736,565 of NW_028274820.1, forward strand.
CTTTAATACCTCTAGTACTGAATGCTAAGACTTTTCTTTGGAGTGAATAACTTGAATAATAGTTTCTCCATATTATTTATAGGCCTGATTATATCTTAGGCTTGACAAAGCCACTATTTATTTCACAAATATTGATTGAGTTCCATGCAGTCTGTTGGGCACAAAATAACCTGGGGCAGAGAAAGCCTTACCAGAGGCCCATAAGCTGGTTGTACCAACCATTGTACTTTACGGAACACATTGACAATTACAACCACATGGAATTTTTTCCTGGCTAATTAACCTTTACTGTGGTAACCTTGCTACCACTCACTATTCTTACAATGTCAATTTCTGTGATTTATCTATATAATTAGCACTGATGTGATTTTTAAAAGATAGCCAGGAGTCCACTCCCAGGAGGAAAAGCCTCCATTTGAAAGCTATAAATGTAATAAAGACATCATAAGAAACTTCACATAACCAAGTCACAGAAGTAAATATCTTAGAAGAGTGGAATTGAAGCTAACGATGGCAGGATCAAACAAGAGAGAAGAAAATAAATGAGCGCTTTTTGCTCCTTTGGGTGGCACGTTGAGTTCTGGCTTCTAGACGATTAGTTTGGTTCAGGAATGGCTTAGTTTACCAGAAAGTATTCTCTTACCCATGAGTTGAGGTAGAATTGTTGTAAAGTTCTTTGCTTTTTCAGAGTTCATGGTAAAAAGAGCAAAACCTCACTGCTGGAGGTGGGGGATGAGGGTAGGGAAGTAGAAGGGGTAAGCAGAAGAGGTGCTACTTGAATGGAGTTTTAATAGAAGCCTAGCCAGCAGCTGAATAAAAAAGAATGCATGGGTGGGGAGGGAGGAACATATCTCAAGCTAAGGGAGTGGTATATGGGAAGGCTCCGAGGCAAAAACCAGCAGGGTTGTTTGGGAATTTCCAAGTAGTTCAATATGACTGAGGCTTGGGAAGTAGAGAGGGAGGACTGAGAGTTAAAGCCAGCAAGGCAGGCTCTGGGTGCACTAAAAAGGCATTTGCAATTTATCCCACAAGCTCTGTATAATCCTTGAAGTATCTTTAGTAATAGGGAAACAGAGTTATGTTTTAGATGTAAAGAACTGCTTTGGGAGCTTTGGGGAAGGACTGACTGCAAGGAGGGGAGATGTGGAGGGGCGCCTGGGTGGCTCAGTCGTTAAGCGTCTGCCTTCGGCTTGGGTCATGATCCCGGGGTCCTGGGATCGAGCCCCGCATCGGGCTCTCTGCTCGGCGGGGAGCCTGCTCCTTCCTCTCCTACACGCCCCCCCTTGTAAAAGAAAAAAAGGAGGGGAGATGTGGAAAGGCGGGCAGAGTGGAGACCAGCTGGAGGCTACTGGAAGTGAGAAGGCAGGAGGACCTCAACTCATGGGTGGTGCGGGGAGAAAGACCACAATCTCTTTGTAAGATGCCCTCTCTGTCACGGAAGCTGGATGAGAAGGAGAAGGCAGTGCCTAGGTTTCTGGATTGAAAAACTGGGAAATGATGACCCCTTTTTGCAGAAATGGGATATAGATAATTAGGTCTGATGTAGGGGAAATGAGTGCAATACTAGATGCAAGTTTTTTTTAAAGATTTTTTTATGTATTTGAGAGAGAGAGAGAGAGAGAGAGAGACAGCATGAGCAGAGGGGAGGGGCAGAGGGAGAGGGAGAAGCAGATTCCCTCCCCCCCCTCCCCCGGCTGAGCAAGGAGCCTGACACAGGGCTCGATCCCAGCTCCCTGGGATCATCCCTTGAGCTGAAGGCAGATGCTTAACTGACTGAGCCATCCACGTGCCCCTAGATGCAGTTTTAAGTTAGTCTGAGAAACAGGAAAGATATTTTCTCTAAAATCTTAAAACAAAAATTTTGAGAACTTAAGTTCAAGAATATTGTACAAAACAGCTGACCTGTACTCATCAAAAATGTCCAGGTCATGACAGGCAAGGAAAGACTGAAAAATGCTTCCAGATCAAAGCAGACTGAGGACACCTGACTGCTAAATGCATTCAGGTGCCAGACCTGAGTCCTTTCCCTACGAAGGACGTTATTGAGATAGTTGGAAAAATTTGAATACAGTCTGTTGATTAGCAACTAGTATTGTATCAATACAATGATATTGTATTAATTTTCTAATATTGATCATTGTACTGCTGTTATGTTAGAAATGACCGTGGGCACCTGGGTGGCTCAGTCGATTGAGCTTCTGCCTTTGGCTCAGGTCTTGATCCCAGGCTCCTGGAATTGAGCCCCTCATCGGCCTCCCTGCTCAGCAGGGAGCATGCTTCTCCCTCTCCCTCTGCTACTCCCTTGGGTTATGCTCTCTCTTTCTGTCCAAATAAATAAATAAATAACCATGAAGTATTGAAGGGTAAAAGGATATCACATGTGTAACTTACTCTCAAATGGTTGGGGGGGGAATAACATGTATATGTAGAATTATAAAGGTAGTGCAATAAAATGTTAATATTTGTGAATCTGAACAAAGGGTATATAGGAATTCTTTGTACTACCCTTGCAATTTTTTGGCAAATTGGAAATTATGCCAAATAAAAAAAGTATTTCAGTAAAAATTCTTTTGAAGTATTTCAAATTTTTAGAAAAGCTTTATAAAGAGTAACATAATAATGTTCTCTGCAACTGGAGTAAACAACAGCTAATACTGTACTATTTACTTTCAGTCACTTAGCAAAATATTACCTGTAATATTTTATGTAGAAAAAAATTATTGTGTGTGTATGGGAAAAAAAGGAGAATGGCAAATGTTGTAGACTAAAGTAGGTTTAATCATCCTTTAAATTAAGAAATAAACAATCCCAGAATAAAAGATTATTCCTTTGTATCCTCAGAGACTATGAAACCTGCAGTAAAGCTTAGAACATAATATAGTTATTCTGCAAAAGGTCTAAGGGGTTAAATTTTTATTTTAGTTTCTATGAAAAAGCAAAAACATCAGTTTTTTTCCATAAATCAGAAAACAAAAAGAAAGTACTTTATTTGTTGTCTTAATTTGGTTGGAATCCATACAGAAAAACCACTTCATGGGGTGCCGGGGTGGCTCAGTCAGCTAAGCATCCAACTCTTGATTTCAGCTCTGGTAGAGACCTCGGGATTGTGAGATCGAGCCCTGGTTGGACTCTGTGCTCAGCGTGGAGTCTACTGGAGATTCTCTCTCCCCGTCCCCCTCTGCTCCACCTCAACCCCCTGCATGCACTCTTTCTCTCTCAAATAATAAATAAATCTTCAAAAAGAAAAAACACTTCAAAGGTGCCATTTAATTGAAACTATAATTATATATATTATATATAAACAAAATATAACTATAATAAAAAGACTCGCTATTCAAAAAAAACCTTTCAACAGTCTCTTTTAAAAAACAGTAAATAATACTGATGGGTAAATATTGACAGAACATGTGATACCAAATGCTAAAACCAGTGATAGAAGTTACACCCTAGGTTTGCAACTAAGGTTTAATCTTTGCACTATCTTTACTCTCTGTGTTCCTGGCTACCCTGTTTTCTGGGGGTTGGGGTAAAAGTCACTGCCTGCTGCTCATTTGGCTGGTGGTGGATGTCAGGTGACTTTTTCTGAAAGGAAACGAGATGGACACATGACACTCCCCTGGCACGCAGGATGTCTCATCTCCTTCAGGTATCTTCATCCAGATACTCACTGGTAAGAACTGTAATCTTTGCTTTCCTTGGTAACTAGAAGAAAGGCCAAAAGAAAGATCAGAATCCAAGACCAGTCAGCAAATCAAAACAGCGTAAGCACAAGAACAAACGGAATTGAGTCATGAGGTCCTGAGTGAAGGAGCGATTGTCTGCAAGAGTAGAACCTGGAGCAAGGGGCCCGGCCACTCTGGGCAGAGAAAGGAACCGGGGCTCCTAGCCATTGGAGGTGCTGACTCATCCGCATCCACCACCTGCTTCACTTTTCTCTTTCGGGCTGTTTATTTCTCCCTGTGCTCTCTCTTGTTTTTCCTTATTTTTCTTTCCCCTTTTAAACTCTCCCACCCAAATAGGTCAGCTCTTCTTGAAACCCTGTAGCAAGGAGGATGCTGGCATGTATGCTCTAAGCTCTCTTTAGGATTTTAGGAGGAGTTTCTCCTTTGTCAGATGCCTTTTTTGGGTTCCTCCTTTTGTCAGAGAATAAATCCTAGGTGACATGGTCATGACCTTCTCTCCTACAGTCTCTTTAATATGAAAAAAGAAAAAAAAAGATTCCCTTTTTCATTCTGAGTTTCCTCACAGCAGGTCTTCAAGTTGTAACAAGACTTCTCAGCCTAATGGAATAAAATATTTTCTTAGTAATTTGTAGGTCCCTGGGTGGAAAAAAATACCATCATCGAGTACTGTGCCTTCCCCTCATTTTATGGAGGAAAATCATGGCTTGTCTGAAAAGAAAGGCATCATAAAGATTTATATGAAAAGAGCAGCAAAATATCACTTACAGATGCAAAAGAACTGCTGAACTGGTCTCTTTCTAATTGAAAACTGCTACTAATGTGAACCACATAAAATGTCCTTTCATGCCGAATGTATCTGTTCATCTATGTTGCAGTAAAGGCCAGAACACAAAAGATGTTTAGAAACCATAGTCTCCAACCCCTGGAAATTAAATTCTGAAAGGTTTTATGGCATCATCAAAAATTAAAGAATTATTTAGTAAAATTATGACAAGTATATGTATACTGGTGCTTTTATAGAGCTCTGGTTTTTTTTAAAGTTTTATTTAAGTAATCTCTACACCCAACGTGGGGCTCAAACTCATGACTCCAAGATCAAGAGTCACATGCTCTTTTTTTTAACATTTATTTTAGAGAGAAAGAGAGAGAGCATGTGTGTGAGCAGGAGAGGGGCAGAGGGGGAGAGAGAGAGAAAGAGAGAGAATCTCCAGCAGACTCCCCAATGAGTGCAGAGCCCCACACAGGGCTCAATCCCAGGACCCCAAGATCATGACCTGAGCCTGAGCTGAAATCAAGAGCTGGACACTTAACCAATTGAGTCACCCAAGGCACCCCGAGTCACCTATCTTCTGACTGAGCTAGCCAGGTGCCCCTATAGAGCTATATCTGAGGAGATGTTTTCTTAAATATGAACAGTATTTATCTCTAGGTGGTGGTATTTTATTTGGATTTTAAAAAACTTTATGTGTTTACTTATTTTAATACTTAGAGTTTGCATTATTATAATCAAGAAAAATAATTTTCTTTTCAGATTGAAAAGTAGTTCACAAAATATTTCAAATACCAATTATTTTTCAGAGGTGAAAGTTGTATTATAAAAAGTACATTTTTTTGGTTCTACGTTTTATTGTTTTTATTTTAATTCCAGTAGAGTTAACATATAGTGTTATATTAGTTTCAGGTGTACAATATAGTGATTCAGCAATTCCATACAACACCCAGTGCTCGTCATGACAAGTGCCCTCCTTAATCCCATCACCTGTTTTACCCATCTCCCCACATATGTGGAATTTTCTTTTAAAGACTTTATTCATTTGAGAGAGAGAGAGAGAGAGAGAGAGAGCAAGCGCTTGCACAAGTTGGTGCGGAGGGGCAGAGGGAGAGGGAGAGCACAGAGGGAGAGTGAGAAGGAGAAGCAGACTCCCTGCTGAGCAGAGAGCCCGATATGGGACTCGATCCCAGGACCCAGAGATCATGACCCAAGCAGAAGGCAGACGCTCAACCGACTGAGCCACCCAGGCACCCCCATATGTGGAATTTAAGAAACAAATGAGCAAAGGAGAAAAAAATCAAGCAACAGATTCTTAACTATAGAAAAAGTAGATATTTTTAATGCAAATCCATTTTTAAATGATGCAACATTGAAATTAATTTTTTATTACTCTCTAATATGTAGCTTTAAAAAATATTGAGCATTTATGACATTCCTGACATTAAATCCAGCTTCCAGTGTGCAAGCAGAGTTGCCAGGGTGTCATCACTTTGTAATGGCATTTGAGAACTTCTATATTATTATAGGTTTTAGAACTTCATATTTACTTACTCCAATTAAACCTGTAAAAAAGTGCTTTTGATTATCTGCTATGAGATATAAAGGATTCTTGCATCACTTTCTCAACAGATAGACCACCAATCCAAAACAGTGAAAATAAATCCTCAGTGCACGTACGAGCAGAATCCAGACTGATCTCAGTTCCTATCCCCTCCCACCTACCATCTGGACCTCCCTGCAGTGATGGGAGATGCAACAGAAAGCAGAAGGAAGCACCTCCTTCCTTCCATTAACCACTCCAACTACTAAAAGCAGGCTCCAGAGAAAGGCCCCAAAGTCATGATTTTCCTCCATTTTCAGCCCTTACTGACCTGACAGGAATTTTAGGAGATCTTCTAATTACCTTTCAGATTAAAAAAAAAAAAATCTATGCGTCTATGAATAATTAGTAAGAAAAATTATGCTTTCAAATGGAGCATTTTATCCCTTCTTACCAGGATTAGGGATTCAATTAGATCAACTTCTTGAGGGCAGATGTATGAATAAATTACCGGCTCGATCCCTACCCTTCCTCCATTTTAAGTATTTTTTAAGCTCTAAGTTCTTCTCATAAAAACATCTTTCAGTGGTATCCCACCACTTGGAGACTTCTCCAGAATTTTATCCATCAGTATTCTCTCATCTCTTCCTCTCTTCTTCAATTCTCTGTTGTCTGTCGTTGACACACAAGTCCAGCTCTGCCTAGGTGAAGGAAGGCTCAACGCTGTCTTCCACTTCAGCTGCAATCCCATCTTTCTCTTCCCTCCGTAAGTACCCTCATCATCTCTTTCTAACCTTCCCCACAGGTTAGTTCCTTTTGCTGTCACTCTGATGAAGGTGCTGTCATCATGGCCAGCAATGGCCTTCAAAGGAAAACCAACATTCACCTTGCTGCACCATTTTATTTTGCTTATTTTTAATTTCCTTCTTCAAATTTACTTCCATCAGGATCATGGACACTACATTCTCCATGCTTTTTCCTATTCCACTAGACATTTTGCTGGTTTCTTGTCTTTTACCTGCCCCTAAACATCGGTGTTTTCTCAAACCCTTTCCTATGTTTTCTTTCTCTTCTTATGCACCTCACCCAAATGATACTCCGGGCCACCCCTATATACTTCCATCTCGCTTTTGAGTTCCATATCGATATTTTAAATTTCCCAGTGGATATTTATCCTTTCCTCAAACATTCACTGGGCCTGTACATTACACCAAATAAGAAACAAAAATAAGTAGCTTGATTACTGGTCTCTTTTCATCCATTTTCTCCTCTTTTCAGTCTATCTTTTGTTCAGAGGTATAAATTTGATCATGTTAGTCCTCCATGTTAAAAAATTCAGGGTCTCCACAGGGCCCACGGGAGAAATCTAAAGTGTCAGTCCGGCTTGCTGAGTCCTCCTCTACAGACTACCCCTCCAACTTCATTTTCTTTCTCTCTCTCTCCTTATGTCCCCAAACCTGCCAAGCAACCATACACATGGTGTGCTCCCAATCACAACATCTTTGTGCTTATCACTGGGTTTCACTACTGGGCTGGAATACTCTTCCTCCCTCTTTCTTCTTCACCAGCTCAAATGTTTCTTCCTAAACTAAACTTTTCTGTTCTTTTTTTTTTTTACATCCCACCAGTCAAAAAAAGAAAAAAAGCAGGAACTGTAAGTCTGGGCCAATTTGATTAACATCAAATTTGGGTAGCATTCAGAACAGATAACTGAACGGACAACTTGTGAGTACTCAGAATAGAATGTAGTGTCTATCAGAAGCCATAAAGTACAAGCTGAGGGAGAGCTCTAGAAGCCTAGGAAAACATGACATCATGGTGTATGTCCATGTCAGAAAACTGAGCTAAATGCCCTCCATGCTATTATATATTTTGTGTTAGACTTAGAGTTGGAGAAGCAGGAGAGGGTAAACTGTAAGACTAACATTTGAAAAAAAGATTTTACTTATTTATTTGAGAGAGAGAGAGAGTATGAGTGGGGGGAGGGGCAGAGGGAGAGAGAGAAGCAGACTCACGGCTGAGCAGGGAGCCCTAGGCCAGCCTCCATCCCAGGACCCTGGGATCATGACCTAAGCTGATGGCAAATACTTAAACACAGCCACTCAGGCACCCCAAGACTACATTTTTTGAAGCTATGCCTAATGGGTCCTAATATAGGAAATGCTAAATACTCAACACCACCATTCACCTTTGCTTATGGAGAAAGCAGGTTTAAAGTGCAGGTGTGAAGCAAATAAAAGACATGCCCAGCGAGCATTCTAAGAGGCCTTATGGAAGGATGATAGAGAAAAATCTCCTTCCTCAGTGATGGTGGATGGCTACCAAAGATTGCTTAAATGCTTATGAAATTTGGGTCTTTTTGACTCCAGCTGGTGGAATCACCTCTCTCTCTCCTATCTATTACCTACTGAATTACTACTCACTCATCAGTGAGAAGGAATAGAAAAATGACACTGTTTGATAGAGTGAGGGATACCTCTTTACTCAAATAGCTAGAGTCTTGCTGACAGAATGGCACTTAAATATTACCAATTAGCTTTGTATCTCTGTTGGGAAAAATGTGCCTACTTAATCTGTACATGACATAAAAAGCTCAACATTCATTTCTCCTCTTACAGACTTTTTCCATACCATTAAGAGAAGGTAAATGGGACAAATAATGCACAATTGTGGCAGTTCAAAATATCAATTTTTTTCTAAATGCAACAAGATTTTCCTTTTAAATGACATTTGCTCTAAATATGGATAGTACTGTGTACTTGTTTTTATTATCCCTACTGAAAAATCCCTGAGAAATAAATAATTCACGGAGTTGAATTTATAAGGGCAACTTGGTTACTGTTGCTTTGGAAACTAGTTCTTCTGTGTATGTCTATGGACTCAAATGATATTGAGATATCATTTTTCGAATATCAAAAATAATTATGAATTTTCCAGAGATTTTTCCTTCTCTTTATTGATTGGATTAAAGCTATGTGAATTGCATAGAAAAGGATCTGATCAAAAGTAACATCTAACTTGCACTTCCTAACTCTAAGGACTGGAGAAAGGATATAGAACTAAGTCTTTGTGTTTAGTCAGGAAGGTTGGGATTAAATCCTGGGTCTTTTCTGGCATTAAGAATCTGACTCTTATCTCAATTAATATAGTAGAGGTTGCTTTGTGATTCTCTGAGGAATCTATTTAGGGAAATCCAGTTAAATATTTACTGAGTAGATGCTATTAATAGATATTCATGCTCTGTTTAAAATACTTAACAAGCTGAGACTGCAATTACCTCTCCTCTGTTCCACCATGATTATACAATTAAAATGACTACTATTATTTAAGAAAAAAATATAAATAAATAAATATCAAGGCTATGCATTTAGGACATCCTCCTCTAGCTATAATTCTACAAAATTATACAAAACAAAACAAAACTGATAGAATTGTACAAAACAAAAACGATAGAATCTTGGTGTTGAAACAAACTTTGGATGTCTTCTAAGAATAAAGGTATAGGGACCACACTTTGGTGAGGATAAAATGAATGAAAATGCTATGGTTCTAGAGTTGTAGACTGTTCAGTCAGATAAAAGGTGTGGAAAGTGCTGCCAAAGGCAAATCACAAAGTTGTCGCAGAAACAAAAGATACACATAATGGAAAATCTAAACTGTCCAGACATCTTCTAAAGCTATAATCTGCTAAAAATCAGTGCATCGGTAAATATTTGCCTGATCTTCTAGACAATATCATTTTTCAGATTTTAGAAAAAGTAATAAAGAGAATTGCTAGTCTATACTTGGTTATGAAAGCTGCAGGGGATTGATGAGAAATTGATGAAAACTTTGGAATTGTGCCATTTTAGAACTTATAATAGCCAAGGAAGTATGTATTGAGCACAGGCAACAAGGTCAGCAATCTTTGAAAGAGTAAATAGTCCCACTACACACCTATATTATAATGGCCAAAATCCAGAACAACACCAAATGTTGGTAAGGATGTGAAGAACAGGAATGCTCATTCATTGCTGGTGGGAATGCAAAATGGACAGCCACTTTGGTAGACAATTTGGTGCTTTCTTATAAAACTAAACATACCCTTATGTTTATCCTTTATACAATCCAGAAATCATACTCCTTAGTATTTACCCAAATGAACTGAAAGAAAACATGTCCACACAAAAACCTGCTCATGAAGTTTACAGAAGCTTCATTCACAAGTGCCAACAGTTGGAAGCAACCAAGATGTCCTTCAGTAGATGAATGGATAAATAAACTGTAGTACATCCAGACAATGAATATTATTTGGCACACACACAAAAATGAGCCATCAAGCCAAAAAGATATAGAGGAATTTTAAATGCATATTACTAGGTAAAAGAAGCCAATCTGAAAAAGGGTACATACTATATGATTCCAACTATATGACATTCTGAAAAAGGTGAAACTATGGAAACAGTAAAAAGATTAGTGGCAGAAAAGGGTTTGGGGAGGGGGGACGAACAGACAGGATTTTTCAGGAAGTAAACATATATCCTGTGTGGTACCGTAATGATGGATACATGTCATTATACATTTGTACAAACCCATAGATTATACAACACAAAGACTGAAGCCTGTTGTAAACTATGGACTTTGAGTGACTATGACATGTCAATGTAGGTTCATCAATTGTAACAAATGTACCATACTGGTGCAGGATGTTGCTAATGAGGGAAGCTATGCATTTGTGAGGACAGAGGATATGTAGGAATATCTGCACCTCCCACCCAATTTTGCTACAAATCTAAAGCTGCTTTAAAAAGTTAAGTCTTTTTGGGGCACCTGGGTGGCTCAGTTGGTTAGTGTCTGCCTTTGGCTCAGGTCATGATCATAGGTCCTGGGATAGAGCCCTGCATCGCCCCTCCCCCTGCACGTGCTCTCTTGCTCTCTCTCTCTCTCTCTCAAATAAATAAAATCTTTTTTAAAAAATTAAGTTGTTTTTATGGGGCGCCTGCGTGGCTCAGATGGTTAAGCGTCTGCCTTTGGCTCAGGTCATGATCCCGGGGTCCTGGGATCGAGCCCCGCATCAGGCTCCCTGCGGGGGAGCCTGCTTCTCCCTCTGCCTCTGCTTCTCTCTCTCTCTCTCTCTGACTCTCATGAATAAATAAACATTTAAAAAAATAAATAAAAATTAAGTTGTTTTTAAAAAGTGAGTAATCAAAAACTTTAAAGAAACCAGACTGACCTTATTGTCTTCCATGATGGATTGAGGAGAGTAGAAAGAAGTAAGAATAAATTTACAAAAGCATTCCCTGAGAGAAAGGAAGGAGAGGTAATTAGAGTGATCAATGTATATATATAAGAACTTCTGTGCTGAATTTATCATTGTTTTTAATTTTAAAGGTCTGTAAATACAATGTGGACATAGCAGAAACCCTTCAGAATGAGTTAAGGTGGAGAAAATACTGAAAAATTAAAAAGAACTTTCTAATTATACTTAATTATGAAGAATTTGAGATAAAAGCAAGACAGGCTCTATAGGCAGAAGATCAGGCTTGAAATCCTGATTTTGATCCTCACTAAGCTGGGGACCTTGTTACCTAACCAATTTGAACCTTTGTTTCCTCATCTATAAAATGATCATCTCATCCTAAAATTTTCGGTGAGGACTGAATAAAATTGGTAAAATTTAGCACCATGGCTGATACATAATCAGTTCTCTTTTGAAAGCATTAGCTTCCATCAATATATTTACTATCAATAATGTAGACACAATTCCTGGGGCTTATGACATGAAAATGGGAGCAGAGTTAAAGTCTAGTTTTTATCATCTGTGATATTACCTATCATCTACAATTTTGTCTCACTTGTACATCTGTACATTTGATAATCATTACTTCTTTCAATACTAAAGACTATGATGAACATATTGATTAGGAATAGGCCCCAAAATAGAAATTTTAGCATCCTTTCAGGTTAACACCAAATCAGTAATCCACATTCGTTAGGTATGATTTGATAAATTGGGAATTAATCAGACATATCGTATTATCATTAAATTCATATCTCACCATCTTATCCACACAAATATCTGGAAAGTCAAATTAACTATTAAAATTCAAATATTCTACATGAAATATAAAGAAGATGTTCAACAAATGGTGAATAAATAAATGAATTAAAGAACTGGAGCAAACTTGGAAAAATAAAAACAAATGATCATTAGATGGTGATATGGGGGTAATATTTGTTTCTCTTATTGCTATTATAATATTATTTCTATATTAGTAAAGAACATTATTAAATAACTAAAAAAAGAAATCAAGATATCCTTGGTACATAATGTTTCCTTGATTTTCCATTATGATAACCCTATCAAAAGAAGCAGCAAATCTAATTTGTTATAACTTACAATTTATGGCTTCTGATGGACACCACATCCTATTATTCTAAGTACTCACAAGTTATCAGTTCAAATTACCTGTTCCGAATGCTGACCAAATTTGATGTTAATCAAATTGGTCCAAATTTACAGTACCCACTTTTTTCTTTTTTAAAAATTGTTGAGAAAATATTTGTCTATAAATTTAAACTATTGTGCTAAAGGGATGGCATGACTTATAAAGATACACTATTTATGAGAAGAAAATATGTGGGATTTGTAATGTGTTTTTGTTGCTACTGTTTTTCTTGTAAAAGACATTAGATTTGATTCTGAATTAGCTTGTAAATTATTCATTTGGTATCAAGTAGTAATGCCATTCACTTCCTATTGTCTGGTACTAGATTTAAACTGGAAGTAAAAAATTAGAGCCCAATTATGTTTCATCTCTTACGAGGTGTTTCCAAAGAGCCCTAACTTGTAGACAAAGCCAAAACATTGTTATTCATTCATTCAATAAATAGTGTATATACTTTATCTACAAAGTGCCCTGGGGTGAATTAAAATTTTAAAAAGTTTATTTAATAAATGTATGACGTGATAAGAGAGTAAGAGATGCATAAATTCCTTAAAACTCAATCCATAGTAGTAAGTTTAAGCAAAATAAGTGTTAGGCCAGAACTTCATGAAGGAGGTGGCATTTCATAGTCCCTGAACAATGATAAAATATGTAGAAGAAATGTGGGGGAGGAGAGGTGCAAGGGACGTATGGGAAGGGACTTAGCCCAAAACTTCAGGAGCAAAGTTAGAGATATGAATAAAAGTATCAGACACTTATGGGATATAGGGAATATTTCCACTAAGGATGAATATTACAAAGGCTATAATAAAAGACACACCTAAAGATTAAGGTTTGAATAATATTGTGGGAAGTGGTAAATTCCAGGCTAAAAACTTTGGATTTATTCTATAGGAAATGGGAACTCATTAAGGTGTTTACATGGAGAAGTGACATTATCATAGCTGCACTCCAGGGAAATCATGTCAGCAGTGATATTTTCAATAGATTTAAGAGGAAGAGTTTGAGATGATTGATTAGTAAGAGTCCAAATGAGTAATGAGGGACTGATCCAAGTGGTGCCATAATAATATTTTATTAATCAATATATATGAGTATTTAATACCATGCTTTGTATGATAAACAAATCAAAGAAATTGTTTATTCAGTATCCTCTTAATTAAAACCCAAGGAAGATGTCACACTAAACATTAATTAGGGTGAAGATAAAACTTTAAAATAATTCTATCATTATTGACATTTATGGGTACTCAGTTCATAGGTAGAAAATGAAAGATCTAAAAATCTCACAGTATTTCAGAAACAAGTAGATATAAATAAAAAAGTAATCTAAGGAAAACAGACCTCTGCCAATAAAATGCAAAGTTGTGGTAGGCACTGCTAGTTGTTACCTCAATATCCTCTCTCTTTTTCTTCCTTAGTAATAGAACCTACAAATTTATCAAAGCATGACCACCTAGAATAAAGGTTATACTTCCCAGCCTCCCTTGAAGCTAACTAGGGTTATGTTATTAAATTCTGGCCAATGGAATTTAGCAAAAATGTCCTGTATGATTTCTAGAAAGTGTCCTTAAGGGGGAAAAATGTGTTCTGTCCCTAATCTTCCTTATCATTATGGTTAGTTAGACTGTAGACCTCATGATTGGAACTTGAGCAGTCATTTTGAAAAGCCAGGTATTCAGGATAGCAAAGAAATGATCAAATTCTGTCTTGTTTCTCTCTCTTTTTTTTTTTTTTAAGATTTATTTATTTGTTTGAGAGAGAGAGAGAGAGAGAGAGAGAGCATGAGCATGAAGGGCAGAAGGAGAGGGAGAAAGAATCTCAAGAAGACTCCACACTGAGCGCAGAGCCCAACGTGGGGCTCAATCTCACGACCCTGAAATCACGACCTGAGCTGAAACCAAGAATCAGACACTTAACTGACTGCACCACCCAGGTGCCCCTCCAATTGTGTCTTGTTTAAACAATTTTTTTGCTTTTCCTATCACTTGCAACCAAACCTAATCATTAGAATTAATAATTTTCTAGATCTTAAAAGATCTCATCACAAGAAAAACAGTTTTTGTAACTATGTATGGTGAAGAATGCTAACCAGACTTATGATAGCGATCATTCTGTAATATATACAAATATGGAATTAGTAGGTTGTACACTTGAAACAAATATAACCTTAAATGTCAAATTGTACCTCACTAAAAAAAGAATAGAACTAATAAGGATAAGGGCTGGCATATAAAGGAAAGGATGCTGGGCTGGGAGTTGGGAGACCAAGGGCTTACCTAACTTCACCAACTATTTAAGTTTGGTCAAATCCTTTAACTTTTTGGTGTCACTCATACCCTTGTAAAATGGCACTATTGATCCTTGTGCCTGCTTTAAACTTGAGTGTAAATTGTAAGGATTAAATGAAGTCATAACTATTTTAAAAAGGATACAATGTTTTATTTTTTTAAATAAGAATTTATATTGTTCTACATTTTTTATTAAAATGACATCATAACCAGGATGTGGGTTATGGTTCTAGGGTAGACTTCACCCCACAACTGCCACAAGGGTGGTACTGAATGGGAATCTGGATGGAGCAGAAAGAGGGAACAAAGAAAGAGAGTTTGCTTTATATAAATGTATAAATCCAAGCCTACCTTCTTGACAACATCCTCAGTGTTACGGATCTATTGCTCTTCCTGCTGATCAAGTTGGTGTAGGTAATAAAACATGAATATGGGTTCCCACAAATCGAAGTGCACAATAAAACCTAAATATCTTGGTAAACATGTTCTACAAGGTGGCATTGCTGCGTTTTGTACCCCTGGATTTGGAAGAGGCTTACTATCCTGGTAGCCTGGTAAATTAGCGTGGGATTACCAAAAAGGCCTTTCCCTGCTAGAATTGTCATTCAGGAGGTTTGGGTGAGAAAGACATAGAAAAGTCTAAGAGCAATTAATAAGGAAATGGATTTTTGAAAGTACATTAAACTTTCTTTTCATCGATTTAAGAATTGTACAAATGGGTCTTCCTTACATAAGGTACTCAAGGATATGTTTCTTTGTTACTTCAAAACACCCAGACTAGAGGATTCACTAAATAAATATTTTAAAATTGAGGAACATGTTCTCCATGGACTTAATCCAAGTCTAAGAAGACTGAAGGGACCCAGGCCTGATCTATAAGGGGTTCTTGGGTCAGGAGATGAGGTAGGCCCACTGGAATGGGACAGTAAGTGGGGCTTTTCTCAGTAGAAAGAAAAGAGTGTCAGAGAGGCTCGACATAGGCAAAAGGAGTCTGTTTCAGCAACGATATGAAGCAAAGAGCCAGAGGCAGGGAGAAGTCTGGGCAGGTATTCTGCTTCGGGGAGGTCTGTGAGCGAGTGAGTAGGAGATCCCAGTAGGCAAGCTCTACACAGCCTGAGGGAGTCTGGGATCAAGGAAAGCTGGCATGTGGATTGGCAACATGTGGTGGGACTCCGAGCGGGGGACTGGAGCTCAGGCCATGGGAAGAATAGCTGGACGTGTCAGATGCAAATCAAAAACTGAACTCAGAGGTGGAAAACAAGATGGAGGCTTTGTGACAAGGAAGGATGCAAAATGCTGACTATTAAAACAAGGTTCAAGGTATAAGGTTAGAGGGGCCAGTAGTGAAGTAAATGGATCCTGAACAACTGAAATATGTTGGGATGAAGGGTTCTTTTTTTCCCTTGGGCCTAGAATAAAGTTAACAACGGGAGCCAACTGGCCTCATATCTGGAACCTAGAGGGTTCTGGGGAGAGTTAGACAGCTAATCACAAACACTGAACAAGAAGGACTCAAGTGTGCAACCAGAAAACCTCTGCCCATTCAAATCCATTCTGCAGGCTTAGTTGTTCCCTCACTTTAAAAGATGCACTTTAGGGAAGGTACTGTTGACTGTTTTGGTCACCCTCAGAGTAACCTCTGGTCAGGTTAGTCCCCTAAATCAGTTCTAATATTAAAATGACCAATCCTATGTAATTGTAAAAACTTCCAATTCTATTTATACCAAATCTTCTCCTCCCTAGATCAAATCTGTTCAGAGGAATAGCAGCTTTATTTATGTTTCTGTCTTATGCTTCTACCTCTCTTCCTCCAGCTTGCTAATCCATGGTTTCTGACTTCTCCCAAGGTGGAGCTGGAGGGGTTTAGGGAGATGAAGTAGCAGGAAAGATTTTATTCATCATATACTGTAATAAAGAACTGGAGATGATATTCTCCAGGCTTGGCAGGTGTTTAAAGCTCTCGTTCTTTTTTGGGATGCCTTTTAAGGTTCTTTGGAGAGAAGTCCATTGCTGGGGAACACTTCTCCAAAGTTCCTGTGGTGTAGGGCAAAGCATCGCCTCTGGTTGATTGCCTACCTCAGCCCCTAGAGTTCCACAGTAGGCCTCCAGCTTCTCTCTTCGGAGAGAATCTTGTTGGAGAAAAGGTAAAGCTACCCCACCTGCTCTGCTCTATCTCTCCTTTCCCTGACTGGTCTGTGAGAAACTATCTTACATTCTTTGCCCCTAAGAAATTTTGGAAGAACAGACTGCACCAATGTATTGGTTTCTCTCAATTCCACCATCAGGGCAGCCAGCCAGCCACAGTCAGCTTCCTACCCTTTAATTTGTCTGGCCTGAGACTGTGTCCACTACGTCTTCCAAGTGGCAAGGGACATGTGCCAAGCTTTCTGAGTGGTTACTTTGATGCCTATTTTCCTGAGCATAATAAAGAGGCAGAGGGGAGAGGACTCACAGTTTTCCGATAGCTCTCCCCATAAACCCTCTTCTAATCTCCATGCCTGCCCTTCTGCCCTTTTATACCTTCAACGTGGGTAAAGACCTACACAAACCTAGCTTTTGACCACCTCCTTTGCAAGTCCCATAAGGTAGTCTCATACCTCATTTTAAAAAATGGGAGTACTCTGCATATTCTTGTAAGGAAGGCTTCAGCCAGAGCTGAGGCTTTCATTAAATACTTTCATTTTAGTATCCAATTATAATCACAAACATCTACGTTTTTGTTAAAATTTAGATTTCATCAAGTTTAGGTATGTTTTAATGGGTTTCTTATTGTTTCTGATATAATCATTGGCTTGCTTAACAAATTCATTATCAGAAATGATGCTGTCCACTGAACATGGTAGAGCAGCATACCTGAGATGTCTGCCAAAAGACACATCCTCACCCCCATATACCCACATAGTATCCCTTATAAACAGTTACAGATGACAGTAAATACCAAGGAGCCATCTTTTGCTACGGAAGACTTAAATATTTCCATAGTCTGTTTTTCCCCACTACTTTGTCATAAAGGGACTCTTTTTTAAATTCAAATTCTTGATTCACGTATTTCCGTACAAGATCACTTTAACAGTGTCTAATATGGTACATTTTACCTCAGAACAGGAATGGTAGTCTTAGACAATTAGAAAGTATTCCAAATTTCCATTGGCTAACTTTCAGGAAATTTGCTTAAACTAGTCAGGGTGTGTATGCTATTACCCCACCTTTTTTTGTATCATGGTTAGCCATTGTTTTTCCTATTTAAGTTGTTACATGTGCAAAGGTTGTTACACAGCATTCCAAGCTAACAATAATGCCGTTAAAGATACTCTGCATGGCTGGAGAAACTTAAGGGATATAACAAATAGGAAACATTTACTCTGCTTTTTTTTTTTTTTTCTATTTTTGGTTTAATGGAAGTATGGCAATGGTTCAGCTCTATTATAAAACCGGCAAGCCAGCTTTAAGAAAACCATAGAATAAGATATGAACAGTATCCAAATAAATTATTCTTTTGCATTCAGGTAAAAAAATTGGGGAAATTTTAGAAGTTAGTATCTAATTAACAGGCCCCTGATGAGAGCTTAGCTGTCTCCCATTTTTGATCTCTGGACTTTATTTCAGAGATGAAATAAGAAACAGACATGCTGGTACATTGTTGGAGAGAGACAGGGAGGGAGACGGAGAGAACAAGAGGTCTGCAGCATTACTACCAAATACAAATTGATTGTTGACACTAACAATCACTTTGTTCACCCAAAAATAATAAAGTCTCTACTCAGTTAATAAGATGATTCCAGTATTTTGCATGTGTTGGGAGGTATTATGTGTGTGGTGGTAGGAAAGAATAAAAAAGAGGAAAGTGATTGAGCAGCTGCGAGGACGCGAACGGAGCCAGAAGCAGAGTGCGGTGCTGAGAGAACCCGGCTGGCCCGAGGGACAGTGACAAGACCCCACATGCATACACCTACCCCGGGCTGAACGGCCAAGAGCCAATGGCCAGCGACAAACCCAAACCCTGTGAGCTCAACCAAGAGAAATACGATGCTGATGACAATGTGAAGATCATCTGCCTAGGGGACAGCGCTGTGGGCAAGTCCAAACTTATGGAGAGGTTTCTCATGGACGGATTGTATCCTTCAAGGTTTGCGGTGTTCTGTGTTCCTGTGGTCCTTCCCCCCTCATGCCAACTCAACCTCACTGTTCACCCCTTCATTCCAGTGGTCCAGGGAGGAGGGATAGACTTTTGGGACACAGCAGGCCAGGAGCGGTTCCAGAGCATGCATGCCTCCTACTACCACAAGGCCCACGCTTGCATCATGGTGTTTGATGTGCAGAGGAAAGCAACCTACAAGAACCTGAGCACTTGGTATACAGAGATTCGGGAGTTCAGGCCAGAGATCCCATGCATCGTGGTGGCCAATAAAATTGATGCAGACATAAAGATGACCCAAAAGAGCTTCAATTTTGCCAGGAAGTTCTCCCTTCCCCTGTACTTTGTCTCAGCGGCTGATGGTACCAATGTCGTGAAGCTCTTCAATGATGCGATTCGATTAGCTGTGTCTGACAAACACAACTCCCGGGACTTCACGGATGAGGTTTTGCAGGAGCTTGAGAACTTTGATTTGGAGCAGAAGGAGGAGGAAGTGCCAGACCGAGTGCAGCGTGGCAACATCGAGAGCCCCTCCCCTTCCTGAGTCAGAGAAGGAAGCCTCTCTCCTCGTGGACTTTGGGGAGGGGGGTGGTATCTTTCAGAATACCCTCCCCTCAGCAACCCTCCAGCTATGAATTGAAAAATTCTTGCAGGCCATCCCCCTGTCTACCTCCTGCAAGCCCACCCATTCCACTGGCCTGCCCTACTTCCACGGCCCACAGTTCCTGACCCTTCCACAGCTGTCCTTTTCCCTGGACTCGGACCGGGACAGGGTCTGCACCAGCAAGCACCCTGGACAGGTGTGAGAGATCCACAGCAGACCCTGAAGCAGAATTAGAGATCAGTAGCCTCAGCCTCCCCAGGTTGTGTGGAAGCAGGGAAGACCTTCGGGAAACATGCTTTGTGTCTCTCAAATAAAAGGAAATTGAGGTGTTTTCTCTCCCAGAACCGACCTCAGGGCCTATTCATTGCTTTTCCACCAAGGGAATGATTTCTAATCCCTGACGGCCCCTATTCCCACCCGTACAGATTTGGGGCGGTGGGGGGGGCTCAATTCTTTTTCCTCTTCAGTCTCCCAACCAACTTTTTTTCAGAAATGGTTTTGAGCAGACAGCTGTTCCTATCACGGGACAGGTTTGCCATTACAACCCAGGAAAACAGGTCACAAGTCCTGCCACCCTTAGCTGTTCTGCAAAGCACATGCATTTGGGTTCTAAGAAGAGCTTCCCTTGAAAGCCCCTGTTCCAGCCGATGATGCTTTCCTGCCTTTTTTGGAGGACTGTTGTGGTACTGCCCTGTGGGGCAGGGAGAGGGGCCGCCCTGCTGCCTTTCCCACTTCTCTCCAGGACTTGTGGTTCACTGGTGTGTTTGTATGATCATCTTGTGCATCACCATTTCCACTGTTTTCATATTTATAGTAAAGTTTGAATTAACATAAAAAAAAAGAGGAAAGTGATAAAGCCTGTGTTTTCAAGGTATTATACATGTGAAAGCAGCATTTTAAAAATGCAAAAGGAAACATTATAAAGTATAGTTAGTAACTGCCACAGATAAACTGAAGTATGTTCATAGGAGAACTATCAAAAAATGATAAAATCGAACTATGCTACCCGAGGAGAAAAGAAACTGGGCATATTAGTTTATTAGTTTGCAGAAAACAATCTCAAGGGAAATATGTTAGCAATTTCATGTGTTGGAAGGATTGTCATTTGTAGAGAGAATATTCTGATGGCTCCTGGTTTCTTAAAGAACAAAACCCATGTATCTCAGTCTGGCATACAGAATCCTGCACAATCTGATTTCAAACTACCTTTCCTACTTTATGTCTTCCTAACTGCAACCACACCAGTTCCAGACAGCTGCTTTCTTACTTCTACATTTTCTATGAATAATTTTCCTACCTAGAATGTCTTACACCTCTCTTCTTCCTTAAAAGGACATTACTCATCCTTTAAAGATCCTTATGGATTTCTAAATAAATATCTAACTTCCTATTCTACACCCATATCCTTATTGAAATGATGAAAAAATACAAAAACAGAAATACCTTATACAAGCTAGAATATCTAAGGGTGTCTGCTAGATACAATGCAAGTAGGTCCAAGTAGAGAAGAGACATCATAAATAACTTGCCACT
The DNA here is from genome assembly GCF_037043125.1 of Eumetopias jubatus. NCBI lineage: Eukaryota > Metazoa > Chordata > Mammalia > Carnivora > Otariidae > Eumetopias > Eumetopias jubatus. The sequence goes on from NW_028274820.1 coordinate 76,757,551, forward strand.
TTCCTCCTTGAAGGTAGCTGGTATCATAAGAAGTATAAGAGATTCAAGATGTTTCCCATGGGAACATACCTCCAAGGATCTCTTTTGTTGAAGTCTCAACAATACTCAAAAACAGCTTTGACTGTATCCCTCAGAGTTCTTAAGCCACTATTCCAACTAGACAGTACTGAGCAAAAACATGAGAAATGAGGGGCTAGGCTAAATTGTGTATGGAGAATACATGAAGCAGAAACCTCTATTTAGGAAGCTGGTCCATTCTTCCAACTGATGTGCACATAGTACAGCTAAAATAATTAAAGCAGTATGTTCTGATGTAACAATCAGAAAGCACTGTTTCAGGGATGCCTGGGTGGCTAGTGGGTTAAGTGCCTGCCTTCGGCTCAAGTCATGATCCCAGGGTCCTGGGATGGAGCCCCGCATTGAGCTCCCTGCTTGGCGGGGAGCCTGCTTCTCCCTCTGCCTGCTGCTCGCCCTGCTTGTGTTTCCTCTCTCTCTCTCTGACAAATAAATAAATAAAATCTTTTTTTTAAAAAAAGCACTGTTTCAGAAACCAACTCAAATAGAAATGAGTTTCATTTACTTCTCTTATCCTCAGTTTCCTCAGCTGTAAAGCAGAGATGATGATGATGATGATGATGATGATGATGATAATAGGGTTGTGATTTTTTTAAGATAACCCATATTAATTGCTTAATAATTCTTAGCTTCAGAATTATTATTGTTGCTATAATTTTCCATTATCATTTTTATATAATGAAATTTGGAATTTCAAAACACTTTGGAAATAATCCTACAACAACACTGATTAAGAGTGTCAGAGAAAATAGAATTTGACCATTACTTCCTGAATTGCTTCTTATAACCACTGATGAATAGTTAGTTACATAATCTTGGCAGGCAGAAAGCCTCATTTAGCGAGCATTGTGTCTTTGTGTCCAAAGACACAAAGCATGAAGAAAATATTACTTGATTTGCTACACAGAAATGGAAACAATTTTAATTAACAAAAATTAAATGGCAAACAATGTGGGGAAAATATTCCTGATATAAGTGGGAAGTTAAATATATTTAAAATATATACAGTACTGGGCGGAGCCAGATGGCAGAGGAGTAGGAGACCTGGATTTTGTCTGGTCTCAGGAATTCAGCTGAATGGGGATCAAACCATTCTGAACACTTACGAACTCAACGGGAGATCGAAGAAGAGAGTAGCAACAACTCTCTGAACAGAGAAGCGACCACTTATTGGAAGGTAGGAGGTGAGGAGAAGTGAATCAGAGGCGATATTCGGGAGGGGGCCTCCACCACTTCTGGCAAGTGATAGAGCTGCGGAGCACAAAATTGGAACTTTTAGAAGTCAGCTCCGCTGAGGGATGTCGCTCCAGTGGCTAAGTGGGGGGTGGAACCCTCAAGGGACAGTGTGGTCTCAGGACCCTTGGGGTCACAGAAAGACCAGGGGTGCCTGAGTGCGGCAGAGCTCCCAGGTATCGGAGCGGGAAAGCTGGCTGCAGAGACGGAGCCGAGGCGTGGGCTCTCAGCTCGGGGTTGCCATAAACTGTGATCCGCGGCCCAGTCAGGCCACTGCTCCTCCAGCAGGGACCCAACAAGCGGCAGAGCTGGGGAGACTCCCCTTCCTCCCCCGGGAGGAGCGGTGGGGGAGCACACCGCTGGGATCTGCTGGGTTTGGAGACTCCACACGGGGTCGGGTGCCAGAGATAGAAATGCTTGGTCACAGGCCGGGTGAGCACGGAGTGCGGCCAGAGACCGGGGACACGGGAGTGACTGCTTTTCTCTGGGAGCGCACTGAGGAGCGGGGCCCCAAGTTCTCGGCTCCTCCGGGCGGAGATTGGGAGGCCACCATTTTCACTCTTGTCCTCCAAAGCTGTACCGAGAGCTTGCAGGGAACAAAAGCTCCCGAGAGCAAACCCGAGCATTGCTTAGCCCAGACAGGCAAGGGTGGGGCAATTCCGCCTCCGCAAAGACATTTGGGAACCATGGCAACAGGCCCCTCCCCCAGAAGATCAGCACAAAAAGCCAGCCAAGACCAAGTTTATCGATCAAGGAGAATGGGAGAACTCCAGCGCTAGGGGAATACTGCACATAGAATTCATGGCTCTTTTACCATGATTCATTAGTTTTTCAAAGTTAATTTTTTTAACTGTTTTTTTTAACTTTTTCTTTTTCAACCAACATCTTATCAATCCCTTTTTAAAAAAAAATTTTTTTTATTTTTCATTTTTAGAGTCATATTCTATCCCTTCATAGTAGTTACCCTTATTTTTGGCATATATATATATATATATATATATATAGGTTGTTCTCTCTTTAAAATTTTGAGATACAGTTTCTTCTAACAGATCAAAATATACCCTAAATCTCTAGTGTATGGCTTTGTTCTAGTCTCCTGCCTGATCACATTCTCTCCTTTTTTTTTTTTAAATCTTCTTTCTTTTTTCAAACTTCTTATCAATTCCTTTTATAAAATCTTTTAGAATTTTCATCTTTACACTCGTATTCCATCCCTTCATTGTATCAACCCTTATTTTGTACATATATAAGTCTTTCTTTACAATTTTAGGAGGCACTATCTTCTAACACACCAAAATACACCCAGAATTTAGTGTGTGGCACTGATCTATGCACTAGCCTAATCATATTTGATCATATTCTGTTTTTTTTTTTGTTTTGTTCTGTTTTTGGTTTTATCTTTTTCTTTTTTTTCTCTTTCTTTTTTCTTTCTTTCCCTTTCTTTTCCCCTGGTTTCAGGTCTTCTCTGATTTGTTTAGAGTATATTTTCTGGGGACGTTGTTAACCTGTTAGCATTTTGTTCTCTCATTCATCTATTCTCCTCTGGAAAAAATGACAAGATGAAAGAAATCACCTCAGCAAAAAGAACAAGAGGTAGTAATGTCTGCCAGGGACCTACTCAATACGGACATTAGTACGATGTCGGACCTAGAGTTCAGAATCATGGCTTTAAAGATACTAGCTGGGCTTGAAAAAAGCATGGAAGTTATTAGAGACACCATTCCTGGAGAAATAAAGGAACTAAAATCTAACCAAATCGAAATCAAAAAGGCTATTAATGAGGTGCAATAAAAAATGGGGTCACTATCTGCTAGGATAAATGAGGCAGAAGAGAGAATCAGTGATATAGAAGACCAAATGATGGAAAATAAAGACGCTGAGAAAAAGAGAGATAAACAACTACTGGATCATGAGGGCAGAATTCGAGAGATAAGCGATACCATAAGATGAAACAACATTAGAATAATTGGGATCCCAGAAGAAGAAGAGGGGGGGCAGAAGGCATATTGGAGCAAATTATAGCAGAGAACTTCCCTAATGTGGGGAAGGAAACAGGCATCAAAATCCAGGAGGCACAGAGAACCCCCCTCAAAATCAATAAAAATAGATTAACACCCCGACATCTAATAGTAAAACTTATGAGTCTCAGAGACAAAGAGAAAATCCTGAAAGCAGCCAGGAGAAGAGATATGTAACCTATAATGGTAGAAAACTAGATTTTAAAACAAAGACTGTAATAAGAGATGAGGAAGGACACTATATCCTACTTAAAGGGTCTATCCAACAAGAAGATCTAACAATTGTAAATATCTATGCCCCGAACATGGGAGCACCAATTATATAAGGCAATTAATAACAAAAGCAAAGAAACACATTGACAACAATACCATAAGAGTGGGGGACTTTAACACTCCCCTGACTGAAATGGACAGATCATCTAAGCAAAAGATCAACAAGGAAATAAAGACTTTAAATGACACACTGGACCAAATGGACTTCACAGACATATTCAGAACATTCCATCCCAAACCAACGGAATACCCATTCTTCTCTAGTGCCCATGGAACATTCTCCAGAATAGATCGCATCCTAGGTCACAAATCAGGTCTCACCTGGTACCAAAAGACTGGGATTATTCCCTGCATATTTTCAGACCACAATGCTTTGAACCTAGAACTCAATCACAAGAGGAAAGTCAGAAAGAACTCAAATACATGGAGGCTAACGAGCATCCTACTAAAGAACGAATGGGTCAACCAGGAAATTAAAGAATTAAAAAATTCATGGAAACCAATGAAAATGAAAACACAACTGTTCAAAATCTTTGGGATACAGCAAAGGCAGTCCTGAGAGGAAAGTATATAGCAATACAAGCCTTTCTCAAGAAACAAGAAAGGTCTCAAATACACAACCTAACCCTACACCCAAAGGAGCTGGAGAAAAAACAGCAAATAAAGCCTAAACCCAGCAGGAGAAGAGAAATAATAAAGATCAGAGCAGAAATCAATGAAATAGAAACCAAAAGAACAGTAGAACAGATCAACAAAACTAGGAGCTGGTTCTCTGAAAGAATTAACAAGATTGATAAACCCCTGGCCAGACTTACCAAAAAGAAAAGAGAAATGACCCAAATCAACAAAATCATGAAAGAAAGAGGAGAGATCACAACCACCACCAAAGAGATACAAACAATTATAAGAACATATTATGAGCAACTCTATACCAGGAAATTAGATAACTTGGAAGAAATGGATGCATTCCTAGAGATGTATCAACTACAAAAATTGAACCAGGAAGAAATAGAAAACCTGAACAGACGTATAACCACTAAGGAAATTGAAGCAGTCATCAAAAATCTCCCAACAAACAAAAGCCCAGGGCCAGATGGCTTCCCAGGGGAATTCTACCAAACATTTAAAGAAGAATTAATCCCTATTCTCCTGAAACTGTTCCAAAAAATAGAAATGGAAGGAAAACTTCCAAACTCATTTTATGAGGCCACCATTACCTTGATCCCAAAACCAGACAAAGACCCCATCAAAAAGGAGAATTACAGACCAATATCCTTGATGAACATGGATGCAAAAATTCTCACCAAAATCCTAGCCAATAGGATCCAGCAGTACATTAAAAGGATTATTCACCACGACCAAGTGGGATTTATCCCTGGGCTGCAAGGTTGGTTCAACATCCACAAATCAATCGTGATACAATATATTAAAAAAAGAAAGAACAAGAATCATATGATCCTCTCAATAGATGCAGAAAAAGCATTTGACAAAGTACAGCATCCTTTCTTGATCAAAACTCTTCAGAGTATAGGGATAGAGGGTACATACCTCAATATCATAAAAGCCATCTATGAAAAACCTACAGCGAATATCATTCTCAATGGGGAAAAGCTGAGAGCTTTCCCCTAAGGTCAGGAATGCGACAGGGATGTCCACTATCACCACTGCTATTCAACATAGTATTAGAAGTCCTAGCCACAGCAATTAGACAACAAAAAGAAATCAAAGGCATCCAAATCGGCAAAGAGGAAGTCAAACTCTCACTCTTTGCAGATGATATGATACTGTATGTGGAAAACCTAAAAGACTCCACCCCAAAACTGCTAGGACTCATACAGGAATTCAGTAAAATGTCAGGATATAAAATCAATGCACAGAAATCAGTGGCATTCCTATACACCAACAACAAGACAGAAGAGAGACAAATCAAGGAGTCGATCCCATTTACAATGCACCCAAAACCATAAGATACCTAGGAATCAATCTAACCAAAGAGGCAAAGGATCTGTACTCAGAAAACTATAAAATACTCAGGAAAGAAATTGAGGAAGACACAAAGAAATGGAAAAACGTTCCATGCTCATGGATTGGAAGAACAAACATTGTGAAGATGTCAATGCTACCTAGAGCAATCTACACATTCACTGCAATCCCCACCAAAATACCATCCACTTTTTTCAAAGAAATGGAAGAAATAATCCTAAAATTTGTATGGAACCAGAAGAGACCCTGAATAGCCAGAGGAATGTTGAAAAAGAAAAGCAAAGCTGGCAGCATCACAATTCCAGACTTCCAGCTCTATTACAAAGCTGTCATTATCAAGACTGTATGGTACTGGCACAAAAACAGACACATAAATCAATGGAACAGAACAGAGAGCCCAGAAATGGACCCTCAACTCTATGGTCCACTCATCTTTGACAAAGCAGGAAAGAATGTCCAATAGAAAAAAGTCTCTTCAACAAATGGTGTTGGGAAAATTGGACAGCCACATGCAGAAGAATGAAACTGGACCATTTCCTTACACCACACATAAAAACAGACTCCAAATGGTTGAAAGACCTAAACGTGAGACAGGAGTCCATCAAAATCCTAAAGGAGAACACAGGTAGCAACCTCTTCGACCTCAGCCGCAGCAACTTCTTCCTAGAAACATCGCCAAAGGCAAGGGAAGCAAGGGCAAAAATGAACTATTGGGATTTTATTAAGATAAAAAGCTTTTGCACAGCAAAAGAAACAGTCAACACAACCAAAAGACAACCGACAGAATGGGAGAAGATATTTGCAAATGACATATCAGATAAAGGGCTAGTATCCAAAATCTATAAAGAACTTATCAAACTCAACACCCAAAGAACATATAATCCAATCAAGAAATGGGCAGAAGACATGAACAGACATTTTTCCAAAGAAGACATCAAATGGGCAACAGACACATGAAAAAGTGCTCAACATCGCTTGGCATCAGGGAAATCCAAATCAAAACCTCAATGAGATACCACCTCACACCAGTCAGAATGGCTAAAATTAACAAGTCAGGAAACGACAGATGTTGGTGGGGATGCGGAGAAAGGGGAAACCTCCTATACTGCTGGGGGGAATGCAAGCTGGTGCAACCACTCTGGAAAACAGTATGGAGGTTCCTCAAAAAGTTGAAAATAGAGCTACCATACGATCCAGCAATTGCACTACTGGGAATTTACCACAAAGATACAAATGTAGGGCTCTGAAGGGGCACGTGCACCCCAATGTTTATAGCAGCAATGTCCACAATAGCCAAACTGTGGAAAGAGCCAAGATGTCCATCGACAGATGAATGGATAAAGAAGATGTGGTGTATATACACAATGGAATATTATGCAGCCATCAAAAGGAATGAGATCTTGCCATTTGCAACGACGTGGATGGAACTGGAGGGTGTTATTCTGAGTGAAATGAGTCAATCAGAGAAAGACATGTATCATATGACGTCACTGATATGAGGAATTCTTAATCTCAGGAAACAAACTGAGAGTTGCTGGACTGGTGGGGGCGGTGGGAGGGACGGGGTGGCTGGGTGATAGACATTGGGGAGGGTATGTGCTATGGTGAGCACGTCGAATTGTGCAAGACTGCTGAATCACAGATCTGTACCTCTGAAACAAATAATGCAATATATGTTAAGAAAAAAAAAAAAGAAGAACATAGCAGGAGGGGAAGAATGAAGGGGGGGAAATCGGAAGGGGAGACCAACCATGAGAGACGATGGACTCTGAAAAACAAACTGAGGATTCTAGAGGGGAGGGGGGCGGGGGGATGGGTCAGCCTGGTGATGGGTATTAAAGAGGGCACATTCTGCATGGAGCACTGGGTGTTATGCACAAACAATGAATCATGGAACACTACATCAAAAACTAATGATGTAATGTATGGTGATTAACATAACAATAAAAAAATTAAAAGAAAAGAAAAGAAAAATGTTTCTATGGGCAATGTCATATAATACAGAAATTATAAACAAATACAATGAGTCAAAAATACTGCAAGATGAGAATAAAAATATGAATTATTTTTAACAACACATTTCAATTATTGGAATAAAAAATATGCTCTCTTTATTGTGCTTGTACAGAAGAAAACATTGAATCAAAATATATTTACCTATAAATGTCTGATGACGATGGGGGTTAAAAAAATCCTTTGAATAGCTAAGTTGGCTGTAGCTCACTTTCCGTGGTTTTGTGGACTATTATTTTCTGAAAATAAACCAAATAAAAACTCATCAATTTTATATGTATATGTGAATAAATGCATATATGTATAATTATGTACTGTGCATGTATGTATGTATCTATATATTTACAAAGGCTTCAAATTGTTGCAGTTGAGGGTATAGATTAAACACATACCCGCACATATATTTCCCCCCAGGTATGATCCATCTCTGTTAGAACCGATTTTTAATAAAATGTTCCTATCTACCAAAATGTTACTATTTTCCTCCTTCATTGCCCCCTCCAAAAAGCATTTAGAAGCAAACATCGTATTATATAATGTTAGTTTTTTTTAACCTGAATTTTATGGAAGTAATAGACAATGAAATTCTATCTAATCCACAGCCCAAATAACTCCTGGGAAAGATTATGTAGGTGTCCTGTGCAAAGGTAAGTTCATTGTTTCAACATTTTAAGAAACTACAGTCATAGAAAACAGTAGTGTATGATAAATGTTTAAGATATGCCTCCAAACAGGGCTGGAACCCTGAAATGTTAGGTCTCCTTTTATTTATTTATTTATTTTTAAAAAGATTTTATTTATTTATTTGACAGAGAGAGACACAGCGAGAGAGGGAACACAAGCAGGGGGAGTGGGAGAGGGAGAAGCAGGCTTCCCGTGGAGCAGGGAGCCTGTTGCGGGGCTCAATCCCAGGACCCTGGGATCATGACCTGAGCTGAAGGCAGATGCTTAACAACTGAGCCACCCAGGTGCCCCTTAGGTCTCCTTTTAAAATGTGTAACTGAATTCAAGAATCTTTCAGACTGTGTCTGTACAGAGCTGCTGATTCAAGTAATTTGTTCAAATAGGCTTCTGTGGTACCTGTCTATGTTGCTCCAACAAAAATATTTTCAAGAGCAAGGGACCTTTTCCTTGAGAGAACGTTTGTATACACTGAAAAGTTTATTTCAATAACTCTGCTTTTAGAACTAAATAAGCTGGTTAAATGAAAAGGCAAAATAGATACTTAAACACATGTACAGTTTTTAATTACATGGTATTAATTACTTGTTTGGAAAGTTTCCTTAGTGGAATCTCTGCATTACCTGCTCTCCCCATTAAAAAAATCTGCCAACAGCACAGTAATGAAAATACAGGTGAGAAAAAAAAAAGATGCTTAAACGAATTCGAGATCTCTATTAGAGCTGTGTGAATTCCAGCATGCACGTACTGCACCGAGATGTTGAGGGTACTGCACAGGTTTTAGAATCAAACAGGCAGATGCAAATCCTAGTTCTGATGTTCAATTACCACATGCCCTTGGGCAGTTCACTTCATTTCCAGTAGTCTCATATGCAACTTAGGTAAGTAACACCTACATGCTAGCATCATTGCAAAGTTAAATTAGATCCTACACATAAGGTGTCTGTCACATGGGGACACTTAACAAATACTGACATTCTTTCCTTTTTTGCTGAATAATTGGGGTAGGGGAGGTAGGAGGAATCAGAACAACCCTAGAAATACTCATCATAGGATTTTGTTTTTTTCTTTTTTCAACAGAATGTTGGACAATTGATAGAGATGGTTCCAGGAAGACAGGGTACCATCCGTGCCTTTCACTTATTTTATTTTTGGTAGAAATTATGTGACTACAAAATAGCATTTTCAGAGACAGGGATCTGAAATCAAGTGAAGGATGAGTGAATGTGGTTGCACTAAAATATTTCTTATTTCAAAAATTTCAAGAGCATGTTACACGCAGTCCCACTCACATCATTACGTGTCTGCAGTAACACATGGATATTTGAGGCGGAGCCAGGTGTTTCGCCGGGCTTGGCATAAGTGCACATGGTAAACATAGCTTGGGTGATTTAAACTTCCATGTTTTGGGGCACCTGGGTGGCTCAGTCGTTAAGCATCTGCCTTCGGCTCGGGTCAAGATTCCAGAGTCCTGGGATTGAGCCCCGCATCAGGCTTCCTGCTCGGTGGGGAGTCTGCTTCTCTCTCTCACGCTCCCCCTGCTTGTGTTCCCTCTCTCACTGTGTCTCTGTCAAATAAATAAAATCTTTAAAAATAAATAAATAAACAAGCTTCCATGTTTCCCAGTCACCTGATAGGCTTCCCGACAGAATGCACATGGCAAACACAGCTTGGGTGACAAACTTCCATGTTTCCCAGTCATCTGATAGGCTTTCTGACAGAATGCTGCGGGTGGATGGTATCAATGCCAGAAGAGCGAAGAAAAATAAAGACAAACTTCAGGGTATTATCATGGTTGGTTTCTTGCCAGCGCATGGCAGCCTCCACAAGTTTGTATTCATTCACTTATTCTTCAACAAGTATTGATGAAGTACCAACTTTATGCCCAATTTCGTATAGTTCCTAACTGGAATAGAGTAGTAAACAAAATTCATACTGCTCTTGCCATCAAGAACATGCAGGCCATTCAGTCTAGTATTGGAAAGAAGTAGATGTACCTGTAAGTACTTGTGAAGATGATTAGAATGTTAATAAAATAGGAAGACAGGACAGCCCCATGGACACAACTTAAAAGATTCACAGACATCACTGGAAGATACCTAAATTTTCAGATGGCAATGATGGTTTTGCATTAATATGATACATAAATGTGTAGCCACAACTATCACTTAGAATAAATGGGTAAAATAAACCAAAAGAGTTAGAACCGTTGAAAGATTTTCTGTATATAAAACATTTTACATAATGAGTCTCATTTGGATAATTTATCAAAGCATGATGATTACCATTTGTTTAGATGGAAATCTGATTTCAAGAATCTCTATGGGAGGATTCTAAGTATGAGTATCTTTTTAAGCTGGCCTTATAGAGATAAGTTATCTAGATAATTTATCAAGGTATGATATATCTGATGTCTCTGTTTTCTGATTTTAGGCATTAAATTGTCAAGCCTGTTAAAGAACTTCAAAAGACAGGACCTCAGATTCAAAATAATGAAGCCCAGCCTGTAAAATTAAGAAAGATAACTCAAGGAATGGTTAGGTATATTAATAAGTAGTATACTGTCTTTCTGGGCAGAATAGGGATCGATATATATTGATGGAGTCTTTCTTTGGCTACAATTCACAGGCTTGCTCTGCTGCTTTCTGCTAATCACTAAAAGGTCCTTAATTGGCTTTGGCTAAGTTCTAGTCATTTCTTAGAGTTCTAAAATGTTTCTTTTTCCTTCCATATTGCCTAAGAAGAAAAAAAATTATACTTGCATAAATGAATTCCTGTGTTGTCAGCATGAAATTGTCACAGGGTCTTTTTCCAATCAGAAATAAGCAATTTTCTATATTATTTCCAAAATCAAGGACTCTTCTCTTCCTAAAATAAGATTTTTAATTCCAAGGTATTTGGGGGGCGGGAAGGGGAGGAGGCTGAAATAGTCACCGAGAAACTGAATTTCATCTCTTATTTCTCCTGCCCTTCTTCCACCTCCAGTCCCTTACACACCCATTTTGGCTCATATATTTCTTCATATGTAACTTCTGAGAAAAACTACAACTTAGTTTCTGTGTTCCAAGTCCAGTTTTCAGACTCAGCATCTAAATCCTCTTACTTTGATCCTTGCCTTCACCAAGCTTTCCAGATAATGAATGTTTTACTTTAAAAGTACAGATCACTGGACCTTAGGATAGTCAACTTCAGTTTTTTGAAGTTTCTTTTTTGTCAATTCAGGGCTCTTTTTTTTTTTTCTTAACAACTTTTAGTGAACTTTCTAATTTTGACATCTATGCAGAAAATGTATCTATTTTTACTTTGTGTCTGCCTCACATTGTATTATTAGGAAAGAACTTTTCAGCATGAATTTCATGAGATCAAGTGGATGACTAATTCCCATCACATGGTTGTGGGCAGGTTTCTTAAACTCTTCCTCTCCTAATTTCTGAAGATATCCCCTACTCTGTGGTCTGTTACTCAATATCATTTGCTATACAGAAAAGGTTTAACAGACTTAAACAGAGTTAATTTTCAAAATAAGGGGGGTTTCTTTGAGTGCAAGTGATGTTCTGTTTCTTGATCTGTTTCTGGTTACATGGATGTATTTTGTTCACTTTGTGAAAATGCATCCAGCTATACACTTAGGATTCGTGCACTTATCTTTGATAAAAGGTCTGCTAAAAATATACTGCCTTAAAAAAATCATTTTTTGTTTAAGTTCAGCTATATCGTGGCCTATTTTTCCATTGAGGTGTTCATCATTATTTAATTGGTCTATAAGGGTTCTTCCAGTAACTCAGGCCAAAATCCTCAATCATTCTTTACTCTTCTCTTTCTCACACCCATGTCCAATCTGTAGGCAAATACTGCCAGTTGCACCTTCAAAATAGATCCATAGTCCTACCACTCCTCCCTACTCTGCTGCTACCTCACTAGCCAAGCCAACATCATCTTTTGCACAGCTTATTGTATAGGATCTCCCTGCTCCCACACAGTTCCCCACCCCACACAGAGAAGCCAGACAGATCCTATCCAATGTAAGATAAATACTACCATTCTTCTGCTCCCAACCTTCCAACAGCTTCATGTTTTTCTCCATGTAGCAAAGCCAAAATTACTGTGGCTCCTAGTGTCCTATACAATTGTCCCAGGGTGACTGCTCTGATGTCATCTTCTACTATTCACTCCTTCATTCACTCTGCCTCACCCCAGGGACCTCCTTGCTGCTTCTCCAACCCACTAGACAAGCTCCGGCATCAGGTTCTTTGCAGTCACAGTTACCTCGGCCTGGAAAGTTCTTCCTTAAATACCCATCCACATGTCTTGCTCTCCAAACCTTCTGATCTTAACACAAATGTCACTTTCTCATTGAGACCTGATGATCCTATTTAAAATTCCAATTGTCTCCCTCCAGCATTTCCAATCCCCTTCCCCTGCTTTCCTTTTAGACTTATAATCACTTAACATGCAGATAGACAGACAGACAGATACAAATATATATAGACATGGTTGGCAAAAGATTGCTTATATTTCTTGCCAACCATAAGATTTACATTCTTGAAAAAAATTATGATTATTAAAAGCCTGTTAGCAAAAACAAGGCCTCAGAAAAATAAGCGATACATTTTAAAAACAATCAATATAATGTTTCACGTGTAGATTTGAAGCATGGTAAATAGAAGTTAGAGAAGGCATTTGCTTCTGAAACAACCTAGATTAATCAGCAATAAAATCCCACCCTCAGGCACTCCTGAGTTTCCCTCAATTGATCACAGAATACTGCTGAGGCTTTCTATTTGACCAGGCATGTTCTCCTACAAGTTTTCATTTCTACAGACAATTGTACTTGTTTACATTTTTGAATCAGCCCTTATTGAAATAAAGATTTTACATGTTTATGTGTGAATTATTTCTTGCTTCCCAATTACAGGTCGCACTCTACTGGTGTATCAGGAAAACAATTTAGTGGTTTGTGGCAATTTTGCTAATACAGAATAAAAAATAAAAACGTGTGAATTCTGAATATCCACGGTAAATATTAATTTATAAAACTTCTGTTTCAGGTGTGTGCGTGCGTGTGTTTTATTGGGTCATGATGCTCAATAAATTTCCAAGTGAGGTTTACAGTAAAAACAGTTTGGAATATATTGTTGTAGGCACATCTTCTGCTTCAAGCCATCCAGAAACTTGCAGGACTTGTATCCAGTGTTTGCCTTCACCTACAAAATATTCCTATGTTTGTTTATTTGGGGATGAGAGGTGAGGAGAATCAGATATTTCTGGGAATCAAAAGGTTGTCAGCCATAAAGTATATTATTTCCAGAAAGGAAGATTTCAATGGAATAATTAAAGCAATGGGCCAGCACCACCAAAGTGGTCAGTGGCCGGAGTGGTCATCACTGATTGGAGCCAGTGCTTCCTCTTCTTGGATTGCATCTCCCAGTAGAAATAGGGTTAAATAATATATTTTAAGATCCCAAGCATAAAATGAAATATTATGCATCCATTTGCTTCAGTTTTCAGAGAGGACTGTATAACTCTACAGCATTCTGTGTTTGTTTCAAGCCTCTGATCCAAATTCACACTCTCCTCCCTCCAGTCCATGATTAACATGAGTGGTTCAGAAATGAAATATAAACAAAACACCTCGTAGGTCTCTAACGTATCGGAGTACCTTCTCCCCACCCTGAATCTAACCCCTTTACAGCAATAAAGAAGCACAATGGGGTTGTTGCATTCGAGGCATCAGCTACCTGTTTTCTTGGCTCTATTTTACTTCTATTAAGTTAGATGTAACAAAAAAATCAACACTGACCTAGAATCATTTAGGATAAATCACAAGGAATAGCCATTACTTGACCCTTCTACAAAAACAGAAATTTTAGACAGTTCAATGGAATTGTTTGGATATAATTCAGTTATGGAATTTTGTAGGAATTCAGTTTCAGAATTTTGTTCAGGAATTTGGAAGTCTGAAAGTGAAGTTCAAATGATCTAGTAAGAAGATAACTCCGTAAGGATGTTTTATGACGTCGTGAAATTAGCACTAAATAAATTTTTGTTATTATTTATCTCTTTAATAAACACTTATTGAGCACCTATGGTATGCACATCTTCCTAGGTGTTCAGAATAGCAAGAAGAATATGACATAACTCCTGAACTTAGGGAACCTGCAATCTAATGGTTTGTATTCCATCTGAATTTGAATTCAAAGTCTATGCTGCCAACTAATTATTATATTTTTTAAAAATCTCTTTTCCATTTCTTTAAGTGTAATTTTTTGTTTGTTTGAAAAAAGTAATACCTGCTCATTACTAAAGAAATCTTATAGACATGTGTAAGTTAGAAAGTAAACTTCCTGTATCGTGGGTTCGGAATTGCAATGTTACCATATTCTAGATGGTGCTAAGGCATCATTAAGTGGCTATTTTGTAACAAGACCTTGGAACGTCTTGTTCTAAGAAAAATGCAAATAAGAAAGGAGACAAGGACAACTGAGAGGCCCTGTGCTGTCAAAATACAAATCTGGCCAAGGAGTCCTGTGATCCATATGTATGTCTCACACGTTTCTATATAAATATATATATCAGATAAATATATATAACAAAAAAAGTCCAAAGATTCCTGTCAAACTTGAGAGAAAGGAAGATTTATTGAATAAACGTGAAGAACAACAAAGAAAAATCCAAAGGAAAAAACAAATAAAAACTTCAGAGGATTTCTAATAAGAGACCTGAAAAATTAACTAATGGCATATGTCAGTCTGCCAAAGTTCAGACCTGACTCTTCCCACCGCAACACCAAGTAGTGAGGGATAAAAAGCCAAAAGCCCCTCTGTAAAATTCAGCTAGCAGGGCCTTTGGTGGAATGTCTCAACTCTCTCAGAGCCATCTGGGTCAGAAGTCACCTACTTCTAGCCTTCTCTGGAACAGCGCAGTGGGGACCAGCAGCAGTGAGGTATCAGGAAACATTTAAAAGAGCTTATTCTAGAGCATGCACTGCATAAACCCATTGGCATTCCTTGGCAGCAATAAATAAATTATCTCTAGGACTAGGATGAAGGAACTAAGAGGATTATAATGGAGAGATATATTACTACCTGTAATAGTACTTTTCGAACTTTTGGTCTTCAGGACATCGTCATATTCTTAAAGAAAACACTGAGGTCCCCAAAGAGCAAGTTTTAGAGGGGTTATAACTACTGATATTTACCAATTACAAATTAAAATGGAGAAAGTTTATATATTATTTATTTAAAATAGCAATGTATGTATATGTTAACATAAACATTTTTTATGAAAAATACCTGTTGAGTGACATGCCTTCACAAATGTCTCACGCTTCAAGACAACTTGCTATGTATGTCAAGAAGGCAATACTCTGACAGCTTTTTACTCAGGTTTTCTCATGGTTCTATAGGCAGCAAGTAGCCTTGCAGGGTAAAGCGGGGTCTCCCTCCAGGACAAAAAGCAGGCTTGCTTACTGCCAGCTATGAATGGCAGGTCCCCCACGCTCAGTCTGCCTCTCCTGTCAGGCAACCTACTGTGTGTCCAGGCATCCATCCCGGCCTGTCTCTGCTGCCCCTGTGGAACTGGTACTCACTGAGGGAAACTGATGTAAACATACCAACACTCTCGCTATGGTTTTGCTGTGAATAATAAAGTTTTTCGATTTCTGACACAGGAGTCTCATGTCTTCTGCCAGTCTCCATTAAACTGTGGTAAGCTAATCTGTTAACTTGCAAGTAGAGTAAAACCTCAGACCCTTTATGGTTCTTGACAATCACAACCAAAAAATGCAATGAAAACAGCAGTGTTAACATTTTTGCAAATCCCTAATGTCTGGCTTAACAGAAGAGAGATCCTCATCGGATTCAGTCCTTGGAATATGTTGTCTTGGTTGATGTTTATCAAGAAAATGTGGCCTCACACAGACATGCAGTTGGAAAAGAGACAACCCTGTTGACCTCCCAAAAGGATCTGAGGATCCCAGTGGTCCCTGGACCACACTTAGAGAACCAATGATCTACGGTTATGCAGCTTTCTGATTACATTAAGATGACTTTACTACAGAACAGTGTTTACATGAGTCACCTATTCCACAAAATTCTTGCTCCAGAAATTGCAAATAACTTTGAATTCATTGTTTTGCTACTGTTACTGTCGCTTTTATTACTTGTTGTTTATTATTTGTTACAAGAACTTTCTAAAAATCCATTTATCCAAATAATCAACCACTAAACTTGCCCTCATCAGAATTAATAGATCATTCATCAGTCTCATCAAAGGTTGTTTATTCTTCAAGGCTAACTTTAAAACCTTTCATTGCTGGGTCCACCAATCCTAAACTATTATTTCATAAACTTTGCCCAATCCTAATCAGCCCTCCTACCACATTGAAAGACCTGCCTTAAACTACATTCCCCAACCCTTACAAATACCCTGCTTTTCACCTCCCCTTCCTGAGACACTTCCAAAGCACTGCCAATATAGTGATCTCCTTTAATGCAATAAACAATAACTTGGTCTTCCTTTATAAATAGGTTAGTTTGGTAGTTTTATAAGATGGTGTTAATTTAAAATCTATTTATTATTTAGATCACTGCTTCTCCAATAAATGGGTCTCTGTTTTGAGAAACTAAGCATCATATGTGATTAACCCTACCTTTCCTACACACTTTAGGAAGAGAAAGTTCTGGGGTCCTTCATTACAGAGAAATCTTGGTATTCAGGGGCACCTGGGTGGCTCAGTTGGTTAAGCGACTGCCTTCGGCTCAGGTCATGATCCTGGAGTCCCAGGATCAAGTCCTGCAACGGGCTCCCTGCTCAGCAGGGAGTCTGCTTCTCCCTCTGACCCTATCCCCTCTCATGTGCTCTCTCTCTCTCATTCTCTCTCTAAAATAAATAAAATCTTTAAAAAATAAAATAAAATAAAAAGACATAAAAAAAGAAATCTTGGTATTCAATCTATCATTAAATCACATAAAATTAGGGTTGTCAGATCTACCAAATAAAATACAGGACACTCAATTAAATTCCAACTTCAGTAATACAATGAATAATTTTTTTAGTATAAGTATGTCCCAAATATTGCACTGGGCATCCTGTGTTTTATCTGGTAACTTGACATAACACTTCTGCTGTAGGACTTATGGCTCTACTTTAACAACACACATTTTCCATGTGCTTTTTATTCATGATCCGGAAAGATCCTAATGACTTTACAACACCAAATTCAATAATTACCTTAGGGTCCTTACTTTAAGTTGGTAGGCAAATTAGAGATGAAGTATGGAAAGAACAAAATTCTAAGGTAGTCAAGAAAAATTCTCGCTCTGTCAACCTGAAACTTCTGTTTAAATCTTTGAGCACCAAATTTTAAGGTTTCAGCTATAACTGCAGGCTAAAAAGCTATCTGTGATGGTAGTATGAAGCTGGATTCAAACTGCATAGAGAGAAAGTTGTAGGATTGCAGACACTACACACAGTACATAAGAAAGTAAGCTGAGAAACTGGTAAGCAGAAGTGATGCCAAAGATGAAATTATTATAATAAGTGTCAAAGTTTTTCATTTTTAATAGGCTCTATATATTTGAAATGGTACAATCCTTAGCCTTAGGATTTCAGGGCATAAATGTGTTATACTTAATGTTCAATCCCATGCTGATATCCAACATTTGTTAAGACCATCTAATGTTGAAGGTGAATGAGGAACAAGAACAATCTTCAAAGAGTAGCCACTCTGTTATGGTCCTATGATTTTGCATAGCTAAAGCTTTTTAATTTTTGATGTATTAATAGCATCTTAACAAAAAGGAAAATATACCAAACTGAGAGGCAGAAGACTTGAGCACTTCAGTCTCAGTCCTACAGCTAATTGGTTCTTTAACCTTGGGCAATTTGATTCCTGTGTTATTTTGCTACGGTTACAATAACAAAGTGCTGTTGCTTAAACAACAGGAATTTATTTTCTCCCAATTCTGGAGGATAAAAGTCCCACATCCAGGTCGTCAGCAGAGTTGGTCACCTGAGTCCTCTCCTTCGCTTGCAGATGGCTGTTTTCTTCCCGTGTCTTCACATCATCCTCACTCTGCACATGCCTGTTACAGATGAATGTTTGTGTCCCACCAAAATGCACACGTTGAAATCCTCATCCTCAGTGCGATGATTTAGGAGGGGATGCTTAGGGAGGTGATTAGGTGATGAGGGTGTTGCCCTCATGAATGGATTTGCGACCTTATAAAAGAGACCACAGAGAGCCTTTGCCCCTTTCACCACTGAAGACATGGCGAAAAGACAGCAGCAGTCTGTGAACCAGGAAGCTGGTCCTCACCAGACACCAAATCCGTTGGTACACTGATCTTGGACTTCCCAGCCTCCAGAACCATGAGAAATAAATTTGTGTTGTTTATAAGCCACCCAGTCTATGAAAATTTGTTATAGCAGCCCAAACGGACTAAGACAATGCCTGTGTCCAAACTTCCTCTTATCAGGACACATTTCATATGGAATTACACTAATGACCTCATTTTAATTTAATTACCTATTTAAAGATCATGTCTCCAAAGACAGTCTCATTCTGAGGTACTGGGAGTTAGACTTCCACTTACAAATTTGCAGGGACACAATTCAGTCCATAACCTTCCCCTTTCTGATAAGGATATTGGAATTAATCATTCTAAAGTCTGTTCTCACTCTGTGATTTACCTCATATATATATACACACACATCATACGTATATGATACACACACACACATATATGATCTAAATCAGATTACCTGTTACACTTTATGGACTACAAAATTGAAACTAGTGGGTATAAAGCTCAAGAAAATTGATATTCATCAACAGAAATGTCTGAAATCATACTATTACAATGTTAATGAAGACCACAGATGGTAAATGTTCATTTGAATTTCAAATAGTTGTAGCTTTTCGAGTATAGTGAAATGATTAAGCAAAGTCTGCATGGTAGAAAAAAATGTAAATAATTGTCTTTCTCTTATTCCAGTAGGACCTAGAAGGACATTCTGCAAGTATCTGTTGAAATTTCCACAGACTGATACTATCAAAAGGCTTTTTACTGAGGCTATGAAAATTAGTTAATTCTATAATAACCATGGTCTATGGTTTGAGGATATAGCAAGAGATCTGTAGTTGCACCTCTTGTTATTTTGTTTCTTTTTTTTTCTGTAATGATTTTACAGCTAAGTTGATAGCATAATATGTTTTCTCAAGGATCTTTATTCCCATATTCACCCTTCCCTTTGAAAAACTCAAAGGGAAAGCCATCTATAATTTCTCCATGGTAGATTCAAAGGCTCCATAAACTCTTTAGATGCATTTTGGTCATGGCCACAGAACCATGAATGACTTCAATGAGAAATGATCTAGACTAGTGCATAATAAAATTGGTCACATAGAATGATCTGAGGAGTACCTTAAGATTATTTAGGCCTCACTTTAATACATTTAGATTCAGTAGGTTTAGGATAGAGCCCATGAGTAAAAATTCTTGACACATAACCCTCTGACAGTTACACACTCCCCACCAAGATTTTTATGTAGCTGGTCCATCTATGTTTGGCTTATACATGGTTCTTGATGTATAAGAACCTAGATCTCTATGAGATTTAGATCTCATAGACCTTGGAATCTACTACAAGACCTCATCAATCCCCAAAGAACTGAAATGGTTTGGTTTTACTTTCTATTGCCAAAGATTCTATCTCACAGGTCAAGAACCATGTATAAGGGAATAGTAGCACTGTGAAGGTGGGGAGATCCATCTGTGATATTCTAACATGTTTTAAAATGTTCTCTAATAATCAAGGAATATTAAGTACTAATTAAGTGTTCTAACTGCTTATATGAATTTGAAGAGAAAAGAGCTAAGACTATCCTCTTGCCTGGGCCTTCCTCGGGGTGCATTTTCTCCATCTGTACCATTCATTTGTTTTGTTTTGTTTTTTTAATTTAATTTTATTTTAATGTTATATTAGTCACCATACAGTACATCATGATTCATTTGTAAGAAAAAATTCTGGAAGACTTTGAAATTTAGTGAGCACCCTGTCTAGTTCATCAATACGGGTTATCTCTGCCTTTGCCTTCAACCATATTATTTTATAGCACTGTAGAGATAAAGTTAATTGTAGAAAACTATTAGTAATGAGAACAATTTCTGGCCATAGAAATGCAAATTGTGTCTGGTGAATGCCATTGATTATTGCCCTGTGAATACTGACCAGTTTGGCTAGTCTGCACCCATTTGTAAAAATCATCTCAGTGTTCCTTATCTGACAATAAATAGTTGGTACTCCGAATTTTCATTTGAGTGGTTATAATATCTTATTTGTTCTCTCATTAATTAGTGAGTTAAGTAAAAATCTGACAGATATTAACTTGTATGAGAATCATAACCATAACCACTTTCAAAATTTATCCTTTAACCTATTCATTTATTAAACATGCATTGACTACATATTAGGTATCACATCTGTTAGAATAGTAAACAAAAGAGACACAGCCCTTGTTTTTTTATAGAATACACAGTTTAAAGAGAGGAACAAAGCAGTAAACAGGCTCTAAAGGAGCAGGCAATGATAATATATTATCTCTGTCATGGGCACCCTTGGATATAACCCCTAAGGATCCCTGTTTACTGACTGCTAATCTGCTCTTGTGCCATCCTCTCCCCTTGAGTATGGGCAGGATTTACTGACCTGTCTATAAGGAATAGAACCAAACAGAACAGAATAGATGGGATGGTATGTAATTAATTCCCAAGACTGAATTACAAAAAATTATAAATTCTATGTTGAGCACCCTCTCTTGTTCTCTTGCTTGCTTATTCTTAGGGAATCAGCTGCCATGCTGTGAGCTGCCCTATGAAGAGCCTCGTGTGGCAGAGAACTAATGTCTCCAACCAACAGCCACATGAGTGAGTGTGGAAGCAGATCTTCCCAGAGTCAAGCCTGGAGATGTGGAGATGGCACCAGCCCCAGCCAACCCCTTAACCGCAAACCTGTCAAAGACCCTGAACCAGAGGCACCTGCATTCCCTACCCACAGGAACTGTACCATAATGAATGTTGCTTTAAGCCATTACATCTTAGGGTAACTAAAATGCAACAACAGATAACTATTATAGTCTTTTTCTTGGCAAACCATTAGAATATTCTATCACAGATGCCTCAACAGTAACCACAAAGCTTAGGGCCAGTGTGGGGATCTTGCATTCAATATTGTTACCCTTCAGCCTCATTGTCCAGAAATTAGTTAGAGTCTCCAGGACCAGGTGAACCAACACTGGCAACTGCAGATAAAACAGCATAAACATCCAAAAGGGAAAAAAAAAAAATCCTCCTCCCAAAGGAGATCTGGTGTGACAACAGAATCCTCATAAATACTAGAGAAAAGGACTCTAGCAAACAGGAAATATTAGTTTATGATGGTATATAAATCACAGAATAGTTTTTTTTAACAAAGCCCCAGACTTTCTGAATAACCCGGCCTTCTTTGACTGCCATGGTTTCCCCTTAGATGTCTTCCTATACCGGTCCCTTTTTTCCTCCTTTCTTTCGATCTTAGCAGTTCCCTATGCCATCGCCTTTTAAGTAGCATTGACCAGTAGGAGAATATGGTAAAAGAGAAACTGGAACTGGAAATTTCTGAGTTTAAATTCGGGCTGTTACCAATTATAGAACTTTGGTAAGTTACTCAATCTTAAAAGAGACATGCTAATGTTTACCTCCCAGAGTTTTTGTGAATCTATCAGCTTCAAAACTGGAAGTAATGTACTGAAGGACTCAGCACACAGTAGGTACTAGATAAAGAACAGTCATCATCATTATTCCCGCTCTCATTTTTTTTTTAAGGCTGGTCCTATGGCATCCTCCAATATATTTTATTAAAAATCCCTTTGTCAAGCTGTATTTAATAGCAAAAGACATCACAAGATCTAGAAAATTCTATTTCAGAGGAAATATTGGTTCTTCAGTGCTAATGCAGAAGAAAGGTTGTTTGTTTGTTGATATTTATCAAGTACAGTAGAGGCTAAATGCCCAGGAATTTGTCATAAGGCGATCCATAATATAGCCCCTCTCTGAAAATGAAATTAAATATAAAATAATTGATCAACAACTCAAAACATTTAAAAATCTTTGAACTACGGGCACCTGGCTAGCTCAGTGGGAAGAGCATGCGACTCTTGATTTTGAGTTTGTGAGTTTGAACCCCACATCGGGGGAAGAGATTACTAAATAAATAAACTTAAAAAATGTATTTTTAAAAAATCTTTGAACAAAATTTAACAATATATATTTCGTTGCCTCCTGAATGGAAAAACCCAGAGAACCAGAGAACAGGAGTGGGAGGGAAAATTCATCTTAACAGTGTATTTGTTGGTAGTTTAAAATTCTTTGTACTTTATATAGATATTACCTAATCAACGTGTTATTCATTACCTAAAATGTATGTGCTCTAAATCATATTAATATCGCACAATTAATCTTTCCCTTTCAGTTTTACTATTCCCAACATTTCTTTTCTCCATTTTAGTACAAGAGAACATTAATTCTAAACATTTTCTTTCAAAAGTAGTACAAGTATCAGTTTTACACTCCATAGAGATAGCTGCCCCAATCGCAGTTTTGACTGCATGTTTCATCCAGTTTTGATCATCTGTGCTGAAGAAGGAATCCACCTTTCTTTGGTCTTCCGGAGGAGAGCAAACCCCGAAACTTCGCACCACCTTTCAAGACAACTATTTCTTATTAGCTATCGCATTAAGCAGTTCATCCTAAGTCTGCAACCCAGGACACATCTGGATGCGTCCTCATTCTTCTCTCTTCACCCCCGAGATAGGTGGCTTGCTGCAATGTGAGCGGGGATATTCTGCCCTTGTTCTTGGACCATGACAGTTCCTCTTCACTGAAGAGTCAGAATAAGAAATGAAACTTAAAATAGAGAAAGTCATTCTAATTGTCCTGAAACCCAGATAATTGTAGTAGTTATTTCAGTGAGCTTCATTCGGGTTCTTATCTCTGCTGAATGGTGAGTGAAAATTTTGTGTCTTCAGAAGCACTGGAAGCCATCATAGCCAAGATTTTCAATTGAGGCAAAGCAAATTAACTCCCAATTAGCCAGGACAAGCCAAAGGTTTTCCACCTTTGCTAAAAAAAGAAGCAAATGAGGCCCCAGCACAGTAACAGGTATGGTATTTGTACTGGAAAGATATGTGTTGGTCTGTGACGATCTGCTTCCAGCTTCAGTGCAGAGCTGAAAGGTCCTGAGAGGGGGTCAAGTGATAGGGAAGCCCTGAGGGTGCGCTAGGCTCTCCACCCTCCGCTTCTTCACAAGAAACAGTGCAGCCCTCTGCCTTGACGCTAGGTAAGCACACCCACCTCCACACTCCATTAGGGACCTTGTACCTCTTTGCTTCTTCTGTTTCCCACCCCACCAGTATATTTTTCCTCTCCTACTTCTTGACCTTTCATTTTATTTTTTTTTAAGGATTTTACTTATTTATTTATTCCAGAGAGAGAGAGAGAAAGAATGAGCTGGGGGGAGAAGCAGAGGGAGAGGGACAAGCAGACTTCATGCTGAGCACAGAGCCGGATGCAGGACTCAATCCCAGGACCCCGAGATTATGACCTGCGCTGAAATCAAGTCAGACACTTAATATATTTTTATTTATTTATTTGACAGAGAGATAGAGAGAGCAGAAGTAGGCAGAGCAGCAGGCAGAGGGAGAGGGAGAAGCAGGCTTTCTGCTGAGCAGGGAGCCCCATGCGGGACTCGATCCCAGGACCCTGAGATCATGACCTGAGCTAAAAGCAGTCACTCAACCGAGCCACCCAGGTGCCCCTCCCCCTTATTCTACTTTTAATTTTTAGCTTATTTTATTGCATTTTAATTTTAGCATTATCTTAGATCTTTTTCTTAATTTTAGGTTTCTCTATAATTTTAAACCATTATGTTTAATTTTGTCTACACTACTGTTAGTGTTCTCTAATAGTTTACCGCAATTACTAGCTTAGACCTGTCCTTCACTTGGGTTTTGTTGACCTCCTTTGTTCTCCCATTTCTTCTTTTTGATTCAAATCAACAGTGGTGGTGATTTTTAATGACCTTCATTGTGGGCACCAAGAATTGAGTCTAGAGAAGTGGTTACCAAACTTTAGTGTGTCTTAGAATCACTTAGAGGGCTTATAAAACACGGATAAATGGTACCAGCCCCAAAGTTTCTGATTCAGTGGGTCTGGTGTGGGGCGCAGGTGATGCTGTGAGTTGGTGACCACATTTTGAGAGCCACTGGTCTGGAAAAGTATGAATAAGGGATAGAGTCCTTATTATAACTAGGAAAATCCCTTCCCATGCATCCTAGCCCATTTTTGCCATGCACCCACACGCTTTATTAGATTTTCTCCAACACATTCTACTTCCTCCTCAATATAAACTTTTCCCAGGGCCATTACCCTCCCCCCTCTGCATATGGGTCATTGATTGGCCAAAAAGGTTACTCATTAAAATATGACACCAAAAAAGTCTATCATACTATTCTCCTTAAGAGAAAATATGTGACTCAGAATCCATGATAACCAAAATATATAATAATTGGATTTTAGGCAAATCTTGGCAATGGCATGCTAGGAGGGAAGAGCAAGGTGAACCTCATACCCAAGAATATGCAGTTCTGGCTTGACCCCTGTGGGAAACCAGGAGTAATGGAGCTCTCAGAGGCCCCACAAGAATCCAGGAACCTGGAAATCAGAGTCCTCTCACTGCTTTCAAAGTGTTCACTTCCAATGTAATTTGGAGAGAATAATGACAAAGACAACTAAAAGCCCTGCTGTGGCCCATCTCTGTCCCCTCCCTTTTCCCCCAGGATCACTGTTTCCCTGTAGTGGATGCATACAACCCATGCCTGTTTGTATAATTTTATTATCCGTGTGTCTACTAACAATATATAGCATTATTACATGTTATATGATATTCATATACTTTGTATCTTTTCTCGCACTTTCTGATTATGATCTTTGTCTCCCTTCTATGTCTGTTATCTTGTCCCCAACTCCTTCATTCTCCTAAATTCTGAAAGTACAGAGGTATGGTTGGGCTGGGCTTTTCCAGGCTTTTTTCTTTGTCCCTAGAGAGTCCTATCCTGTGAAAAGTAGAATCCCTCCAAGGATACTTTATCAAATTTGGATCTAAGCCACACTGATAACTCTGATAACAATTCCCCTTTTTGCCCCAAATTGCCTGACAGCTTTGTGTCTTCCACTGAAAGATTTTCCCATTGAAAGGATTCTTCCCCAATACTAATATTCCTGTCTTCTCCCTGCCTCTCACACCCTGCCATCTCGAACATACTGCAAAGTTTCAGAAAGTGGGAGGGGACTTAGTTATCTCCAGATGGAGGGCTTTAACCCCACTGCCTGATTCCAGCCATCTCACCAGTGACCCCCTAATCCAGTGGGGATTAATGGTCAGTCAAAAACCCTTCAGACTTGCCCCCTATCTTGACTCAGCTGGGCTCAACCGGCTGGATGTGGAGTGGACTGCTCCACAAGAAATGGCACTCTAACAACCCGTGAGCCATGAGCTACACAGCACCACCAGTAAGTGGGGGTGGTCCTGGAGTGTGATCTGCATTCTCCAAGAATCCTCTTCTGCATTTTGGCTGGGTGGGACCCCAAGAGTAAGGTCTACAAAATGTTGGGGGCTATTAATGTTAATTGCCTGCTAGGCTTCTGGATTTTTCATTAATAATTTCTCTATGTTTGGTCTTTTGGGACTTTTAATTCTCTAGCCATTTCTTAGAGAAATACAGGTAGATCCATCATCCTGACCTCTATTAGTTTTATGGCTTCTATTGCAAAACTGTCTAATGCATTAGGAAAGAAATCTTTTTCTGTGATTTTAGAACTTGTTCCTTGGCAAGCTGAATATATGATGTGTTTTCATTTTGAAGTAAGCATATAATTTATCACCTAAACTGGAACATTTTTGAGAGTGACAAATGCTAAACCACTTGAGATGCTAGTACAACAGAAGAACACTGGCCAGTCTAGACAAACCAGATGCACGATCATGGTCACCCCACTGAGTGTGCACATTCCCTCCCCCAAAGGAAGCTTCCAGAGGAAACTTTCAGCAAACAGGCTGTGGTGTCACCCCTGCCAGGACCATCTGTTTGTGTTTGCAGGCCCAGGGTAGCCTTGCGACTAGCTAAGTCACACAAAATATATTTGGACACATGTGGGATCTGTAGTCCAACTGCCTGTGTTCTTCCAGTGGAGAAATCTGTACAAATCCATGTTATAAATAGAAACTTCATTATCTGCACTGTGTGTTTCTGCCTTGGCTCAAAATGTAGGAACTTCCATCAACATTTCCTTTCTCTAAGAAAAGTGTTAGAGACTTTGACAAACATTTCTGCCTCTCAGAAATGCCAAGGGAAAAAAAATCTTCCATTCTCAGCAAATCTCAATTACTAGCAACTTCTCATACAAGGAGAGGAGTGACTGAACTGATGGGGTAGACCAGGGAGAAACCAGTAACCAGTGGGCCACATTTCTCTATTGATCAGGGCTAATAACAATAATAACTGACATTTACTGAATGGCTACTCTGTGCTGGGGAACTTTACATGGTTTTGTATGGTGCATTAGCTCCAGGCCGGCAGCTCAGCATACCCAGAGGATGCCACAGAGGATATTAAAAATGCACAAACAACAACAAAAACAACAACAAAAAACCCAGCAGAGTGAAAATTGTAGACACGTGGTTTGCTCTGTATGTGTGTGTTGTGACCTAACGAATTCCGTGAACCCCTGGCGGAGCTAATCCTCTGTGAGCCGGCACCCTCCCATCGTTGGCAGGTCGGTGGGATCCCACATGCAGGGGCCAAGGCCTGCATCCGCCTGCCCTGTAACAGCCAGACCAAGGAACTGACATTCAGATTTAACCTTAAAATGAAAGAGGAAACATGAGTCACAACTTCATAGGACAGTTCTGCCACATAAGTTTCTGTAAGGTGATTTAGCTCAAACCCAATTAGTACTATAATAGGGGAGTAGTGTCAGGTTAACAAAGTCAAATTGGTTCATACCCAATGTTTCCTTAGCCAACGGAGAGTAGAATTATACTCGTCAGCAGGAAAGAGAAAGCCCAGCTTGTATCTACAGTGGCAGCCGGAGCACTTTTGGCTTTAATTTTTTAAAATGTAAAGCAAACATCTACCCTCTCAGAGAGGCACCGGACCTTGCACAGTTCTTGGCTCATGGCAGTTTGTGCTGCCCTAAGTGCCTACTGTACAACAGCCCCAGGGGCTCAGAGGTCGGCTTCCAGCCACACTGTCTCTGTGCCATCCAGCACTACTGTCTTATCTTTGTTCTCAACTGGTTCAGGATCTTGAAGGAGAAGGAGAAGTGAGGGATTAGATCCTCCTCACCTTTTTTTTAATTAAAAAAAAAAGATTTATTTATTTATTTTAGAGAGAGTGTGTGTATGAGCAGGGGGGAGGAGCAGAGGGAGATGGAAAAGGAGAGAGAATCTCCAGAAGACTCCCCACTGAGCACAGAGCCTGACTTGGGGTTCCAAGCCGTGACTCCTGAGATCATGACCTGAGCCGAAACAGAGTCCAAGAGTCGGACGCCTAACTGAGCCACCCAGGCGCCCTTACATCCTCCTCACCTTTAACTCAGTGGACACGGGCTCTTGTACAAGCAAAGCTCAACCCAAACCTTCATTTATGGATGCTCAAATAGAATTCCATCACAGCAATCATCACAGTAACAGCACCATGCATTCAGAGAGTGTTTGCTATTTGTCAGGAACGTTCTAAGAGTATTACACAGTCTTATACACTGAAGGGGATCAGGATATGCCATCCCCAAAATATGCCACTTTGACAGGATTATTTTGAGCTGAAGGCATTTGGGTTCTTGAAATCCCTTATCTGCCTAAAAGCAGGGCTTCCCAAAAGAACTCAGTTGTCACAAATCCCCTCCCAGGAGCCACTCTACCAGCTTCTGGGAGACAAGAAGCCCATACCACACCCAGACACACAGTTTCACAAACTATCGTATCCCCCATATATGCCTCTACGGGCCCATTTATCTTTCCAAAAAGCCATTTGCTCTTCCATAAGTGCTCTTTCCCATCGTTTCCCCTGCTAAGTTAGGTATATAGATCCCAAATTCTAACCACTCCTTTGAGCTCCTCATCTCTGAGTGTTCCAACCGTATTCAATGTACATGCTGAGAACCTGTTTTCAAGTTAATTTTTTGTCAGCCAATTTATAGGGCCCCAGCCAGAAGGCCTAGGAGGGTAGAAGAAAAAAAATTTTTTTTTCTCCCCTACAGTTTTGTGTATGAACTCATTTAATCACAACCCCATGAGGTAGGTGCTTTCAGCTGAGGAATGAGACGTGGAAAGGTTAAGTGGTTTGGCTAAAGACACTGTTATTACAGTGGCATAACCTGGAGCAAAAGCAAAGTTCTAGAGATGGAATGACAGTTTTGGGGGGCTGGAGGCAGTGCTGAGTGGATAAAAGGAAGAAACAAAAAAGAACTAATATCAACATTCTTGGGTTGGCATCAAAGGGACATTGTGGGTTCAACCTAGATAAACTGGAATTTTGGAAAGTCCTATGGCTTGTGAATGTCATCCTGGGGCTGGCTGCCCAGATAATTGATAGCTTGTAAAACATACTAATTTTTTTTTTAAATCATGTAACACCAAAATGAATTCAAGCTAGTCTTCAACTGGAAGAGCAGCCTAAAACAATCCTTAAATTTATCACAACTAGATTTCTGATAGAAGAGCTGAAATTTTCCACAAGGGTGAAGCAAAGTTATTAACCCCACCATTCTTTATAACTTGATTCTTAACGATCAGATGCTGCTTTCAGATGAGTTGGACACAGGCCCATAGAGAACAGAAAGATGAACAATGTTTTACAGGCTAATGATGCGGTTATATTATTATCTCAAATCGTGAGTAGCTTGAACAAACAACAGGTTCTGCAAGCTCATTATTGCCAGAAAAAGAGTTACTGACCAACTTTTTAAATGTGAAAATAGTTATTTCTGGAGGATGACCCAGAACCTTTAACCAATTTATAAACAATAAGCCAATACAACAAGTTGTCTCAATTATCTTGGTGAATATTGAATAGAGCATCTTGGAAGATGTGTGAGGAAACACTCTTCAAGGTCAGGGATTCTATAGGTGTTAAAGGGAGGGTTTTCAAGAATTCCGTTTTTGTGGTTTTTCACCTGAAACAAGTATCTGATTATAACTGCTTTAAATTGTTTTCAAGCTAAATCAATCATTGCCATGCTACACAGAGCAGAACTTTTGGATTCCATTTTATGTTCATTTGTATGCCAGAAAAGATCCAAACTGTATTTCGGGGAGAACTTCAGGCTTTTGCAGGTATTTTTCTATATTCATCTCAAGTGGAGTAGAGATGACAAAGGCCAACATAGAAGCACATATATCTGGATATATATCTGCTCTGTGCCCCACCTTGTTACACTGCTTTTATTTTAATTCCAATACATTCTACCTGGTCACACTTATGTATCATTTTAAGTAGCTATAAATCATTTTTTGAAGATGATATACAAATAAATTGTAAAAGAAATATAACTTAATTACTTCAAATATATTATCTTCAAATATAAATTCAACTAGTAGTGTAAATACACACATATTCATATTGAAACTCTTCCAAAGTTTGCATAAAGACTTCTTTCAGTTGAACAACTGAATTATTTACTGAATTAAGGTGCCAGCTCTTAGCTTATACACCACATTTGAAGGTTTTGCACTGAATATTTTCTTTTCCTAAAACAGGAAAATTTTACAACAGTCACCTTTCCTAAGGGTACAGTATTATCTTTACAAAGTTGCGTGCACATTTAAATGCACTACTTCTAAATCTGGAGCCATCCAACTTCTTTGCAGGAATGGCCAAGACAGAATGAGTCATCCTATCCAGTTGCTTTCCATTTAACAAAGGACTAAACTTTCTCCATCACTTCAATTAGCTTTACACACTGAAACACATTTTCAGCACTTAGACTATAAACCCTTTTACTGAAATGGAAAGACTGGAATTTATAGACACAGGTTCAACCATTTTCAGAAGTCCCAACTTTGTTCTTTAAAAGAAACATGAAAGGATTTTTCTCATTATTAGATCAAATCCCTAAGTTTGTTTCGCCAAAAAAGAAGAGTCAGAAAGATCTTGAACGCAGATAGTTTATTTGGGTGGAGATCCTAGGACATAGGAATGAGGGACCAAGGAAAGTGAGTTCAAAAAGTAGAAAAATCCAATATAAGTGTCCATAACCAAACTTCTCTGGGCAAAAGGAGCTCAATTCATCAGGACCTATTGAGGGTCCTAATGCATACATCATGCTTCCCAGAATTATCTTCCCCAGGGACAAGAGGCTGGAGCTTCCATCTCCCACTGATATAAGGTTGTCCTAGAAGTTAACTCACCTGTATGTTCAGGTTTCCTGGTATCAGAGAAGGATTTGGGGCAGAAAGCTGAAAAATCTGGCTCTCACTTGAAGTGAGAAGTGTAAAGTCAGCCTGAGCTCGTACAGAAGTATACACTTTAGCTTCAGCTGAAACCAGAGGTAGGCCCAAGGAATGTGAGTGAGTGTTCTGGAGGTATCTAATAAAAGTACCCAATGTTACAGATAGTTAATGAACCACACTTCTTATGCAGTCCCGCTTCCACAGTCTCTGGGCTGGGCTTCTGACTCCTCTAATAGAATAAAACAGAACTGATACTATGCCTGTTCTGGGTCTAGCCCTCAAACAACCCAGAAGCTTCTGCTTCCTACTTCTTGGAATGCTTGCTCTTGGAACCCAGTCACAATAACTTAAAGCTCAATGTAAGGACCATGTGGAAAGAACTGAGATCTGGCTGAGAGGTCTGGCTGAGCTCCTGGTCAAACCTTCAGATGACTGATGCTGTCTCAGTGACCCTGGACAATACCATGTTGGGAAGAACTGCCCAGGGAAGCTGTGGAATTATAAGCCATAAAAAAATTATTTTATTCCCTAACATTTTGGGTTACTTATTTTAGTCACAGCAATCAATTAAGATATCAGTCAAGAAACCTTAAAACAAGTAGACAAATAGGGTTGTCAAAGTCCCTAAGAAGAATAGCTTCCAGATACATCCCTAGGAGAACTGAATTTTTCTAGTTTTGCCTACCCCCTACCAAGCCCTGTGGCAACCCTTATCATATCCCTGACCATTAGTTATGGCTCTGAAGGATTTCAAGTAATTTTAGTGATTCTGAGAGGAAATGTTTTCTGATTATTTTTGCCAAATTACATTGTTGAGTATTATTGTGTAAGAAATTTTCATGTCTACTCTAACCTTTCTCCCCAGTGTGGATGGTTATAGGGTTACCAGATTCATTTGATGTTCACTCAACAAAGAGTCATTTAAAATTCACTAAACAAATATTGAGTACCTGCTGGGTGGCAAGCCCTGTTCTAGGCACTGCTATTATAATAATGGACAAAACAGACAAAAATCCCTGTCCTTTTGGAGAGGGAAGATGGACAAACAGCAGAAGAAATACACGGAATATAAATATATATAAATATAAATAAATATAAATACTATATAAATATATAGTATCTAGAGAATGTTAAGTGTTAAGGGGAAAAACTAAAGTAGGGAAGGAGTATAGAGAAAATGTTTAAAAATAGGTGTTAAAATTTTACCCTTAGGAAAAGGGAACCACAGGGGAACCTAGGGGAAAAGCAGAGAGAGCAGCAAGTACAAAGAACCTGAGGCAAGACTGTTACTGAAGTATTCAAGAAACAGTGATGAGGCCATCGTGGCTGGAGCTGGATGAGCAAGGGAATAGTAGTAAAGAAGGTCCAAGAATTAATGGAGGCCTAGAACACACAGGATCTTTTGGAAATCAGTAGAGAATTTGAGCAGAGGGGCAATATGATCTGACTAAGTTCAAGAGCATTATTCTGG
Organism: Eumetopias jubatus; assembly: GCF_037043125.1. NCBI lineage: Eukaryota > Metazoa > Chordata > Mammalia > Carnivora > Otariidae > Eumetopias > Eumetopias jubatus. The sequence goes on from NW_028274820.1 coordinate 76,789,846, forward strand.
CTTCTATATTAAAAGCAGAATGGGAAAGAGGACCGAAGAATACGCAGGAAAACCAACTAACCCATCACTGCAATACCAGGTGAGAGGAGAAGGACTTGTTCCAGATTAGACAGATTTGGGATATAATTGAAAATAGAGTCAGACCATGGAATTTGCTGACACTTCAGATGTGAGATGTTTTTAATACAAGAGAGGGGGTATTACGCATTACTCCAAAGTTTGGGCCTCAGTAAATGAAGAATTACATTTCCATTAACTGAGACGAGGAAGTTTGGGAGTTTGTATATAGAGTTTAGTGTTAGACACATTAATTCTGAGATGGAACTAAAGAGGTTGAGGAAGTTTAGGCAACAAGCCTGGAATTCAGGATACAGAGGTTTAAGCCAGAGATATAAATACGGGAATCATCAGCATATGGTATTTAAAGCCATGACATTGGAGAAAATTATGAAGAAACTGAATATAGACAGAAAAGGAAGAGTTCTCAAGACTAACTACAGGGCGTTCCAAAAATATAAAGGCTGGGAGAGGGAGCATGTAGAGGGAAAGCAAGAGACTAAGGCGCAAACAAAGTAGAAAGCAAGCCAGCAAGGTGTGGTAGCTAAGAAACCAAGAAAATGTTTTAAGGAGGAAACTGTAACTGACCATATCAAATGCTGCTAACAGTTCAGGGAAGACGAGGCGTGAGAGCTGGTTACTGAAGTTAGCAATACAAATCGCCCTGGCGAAACGCACAGTTTTTGTGGAGCAGTGATGGTGAAAGCCTAATGGACCTTGTTCAAGAGAAAATGGAAGCAGAGAAAGTCAGCCGGTCAATATAGAGGATTCTAAAGTTTTGTTTTATAGAAAAGAAGCAAAATGAAGTTGGCACAGTTAAAAAAAAATTAATGGGAGAAATAACAGCAGTTGGTATGGTGACAGGAATGACCCAAAAGAGAGGGAATAATTATGATCCAAGAGAATGGGTGAGAATTACTGGAATCAAGCCTTTCGTGGTGAAAAGGGATGGAATATAGTGTATCAGTGAGAGGCTGGTCTTAGCTAAGAGTACAGATGGTTCAAGTGCATGCTTAGTAACAGAGAAAGAAGGTAGAGTGAACGGACAGAGGTGCATGAGGTGAGTAGATGAAGTGTGAGAGTCCATGAGAGTTCTCCTATGAAGGCTTCTATTTTGCCAGTGAAATAGGAACCAAGATCATCAGCTAAGAGTGATTATGGTGGAGAAGGCCTTGGAGGTATGAAGTTCAGACAGCATGAAGTAATCAACAAGGAAAGTATGGACTGGGGATATACGGTATTGCTGCAGGGCAATGTCCCCTACTTTGGAACAGTGGTAGTCACAGCAAGTGAGAACAGTCAGCACCGTCGTGGGCTTCATCCCCTTCAGCTGTGTAGGTGACGGAACAGCACAGTTGGCTTAGCCAGGCTGTGTTTGGCTAATCGCAGCACCATCTTCCCCTACCCCCACCCCCGAACCCCCTCGCCTCCTCACGGAAATATTAGCTATTTTCTCCCTAACAGAGAACAATACTGTTCAGAGAGCTTGGTGATTCTGACTCAGCTTTCAATACTTCTCCCAATGATGTCTTGCAAAAGTTTTGTGTTTTGTCATTTACTTTTCCTCTCCCCATCCCACAATTCATATGTTTTTCTATTTTCAATGTTATGACATACAGTTGTATTCTGACTAATTTTCCAAAAGGGGTGAAGACAACTGTGGAAGGGGGGATATAACTGGACTCTTCACAGTATCTCAGTAATGTTAAACCCCATTTATGCAGCACCTTTTATGTCCTAGGTATTTAACATTTCTATCCTCTCAAGCTTCCCATTTTAAGGGAATGGAAACTTAGAAAGTAAAGTGAGTCACCCAGCTAACAAATGCTGAAGCTGAGATCCAAACCCTGGTCTGCATGTTCCACAGTGCTGACTCTGGCCACTTGCCCTCTAACCCTTATTAGCCAAGGCAAAATCAAGCTTGTGTTGTCCTAGCTCCATCTGTACATATTCGAGAGCCATTCAGTGAGCTTGCCCAAATATCTTCAATCCAAGGTGCTGTTTCCAGCCTTTTTTCTCCCAAACACCAGGCCTCATCTGCTCCTGATCTTGAGACAAAAATTATAGCTTTCAATTTCCAAAATGCTGAATTTTACCTGTGTTCTCCTGTCCAATTCTAAACCTCTAGGTTCATTTACCTAGTTACAATACCTTGGTGCTGTTGACATTTTGGGCCAGGTAATTTTTTTCTCGTGGAGGTCTGTCCTGTTCATACTAGGCTGTTTAGCAGCATCCCTGACCTTCACATACTCGATGCCAGCAGCACCCTCTCCCCAACTGTGACAACCAGAAATGTCTCTAGAGGGGGGCGCCTAGCTGGCTCACTTGGTACAGCGTGTGACTCTTGACCTTGGGGTTGGAGTTCAAGCCTCAGAGTGGGTGTAGAGATTACTTAAAAATTAAAAAAAAAAAAAATTTTTTTTTAAATGTCCCCAGACATTGCCAAATGTACGGAGGCAAAATTGTCCTTGGTTGTGAACCACTGGATTATAAGTAAGGATTACATAGGAATTAGTTTCATTTTTTGGGACGCCTGGGTGGCTCAGTCAGTTAAGCATCTGCCTTCGGCTCAGGTAATGATTCCAGGGTCCTGCTCAGTGGGGAGCCTGCTTTTCCCTCTGCCTCTGCGCTCTCCCTCTCTCTCTGACAAATAAAATCTTAAAAAAAGGGAATTAGTTTCATTTTTTAATTTTATTTTAAATTTTACATTGTCACTTTATCCATAACAGTAAAAGATAAGTTATTTTTGTACTTTTGTTTTAGATTATGCTTTTTGTTTTGTTTTTTAGAAGCTCCTCCTCAGACTTTTACATTCTCTATAACTTTCCAAGAACTCCTTGCTTGTCTCAACATCATCGTCACAGGCAGAATTAATTTTCATAGTCCCTACGTCCCCATTATACTTTAAAATAAAAAATCTGTAATAATAGTGTTTACCACATTCTATTTAGTGCTTTAAAAAACAAAAAGACCTCACACCTATCTCCAAGTATCATCTCTTTGGTGACATAGGTCATATAACAATTCATTTTTGTGTCTCCAGCATTTACAAAAATCCTAACATATAAGTATCTGCTTAACTTGTGTATTTAAACTGTATTGAAAGGAATTCCATATGTTGACTTTTTAAATTATCTGTGCCTACAGAATGCCCCTTTACAGCGTTTTCTGACCCACATGCATATTACAGTCCTGCCATCTAGTGGCCAATTACCCAAATTGTAATTGCAACACCTAGTATAAAATAAACCATATTACCTAAAGCCTACAGAATGCCCCTTTACAGTGTTTTTTGACCCACATGCATATGACAGTCCTGCCATCTAGTGGCCAATTACCCAAATTGTAATTGCAACACCTAGTGTGAAATAAACCTTATTTCTCAAATACTAACTTTTAAATTCCACTCAATATCATAAGATAAAGAAACCTCTATACCACTTTTACACATATACACTTTTCAACTAATGAAACATTCCAATTTTTGACATTTTGCCTCTGAGTAAAATTAATTCACATGTATAAGGTTTTAGCTCTAATATACAGTATTTTCATTTGCTAGTAAGGAATATATAATGTCCACACTACCCCCTTCTTTGATTTTATCCAATGTCCTTTCCCAATAAAGCTCAAACTTTACTGCTTTTTTCTCTTAGAGACCTATCTCAAGAGTCTTAACCATTCAACAAAACACCTACCTGGACACCAAACTCAGCTAAAATCAAGACATCAGGACAAACTCCTCAGCTGATAAGACCCATCATCTGACTGGACCCAAAGCTGTTCCATAGTCTGGACTGAAGTAACGTTTTTAACCAGTAGGCTATTAGTGTGGTTACAGGGTTGACTGAACTGATCCATCAGTTCAACTAAGTAGGTTAGTAGGAAATTAGTCTAAATATTAAAAAACTTGTGAAGCATTTTCATTCTTGATTGAATGAACCTCTTCAATAACTCATTGCCTTCACCAATTATAACTGTATACTTTCAAGTATCTCATTCATGCATTATTCTACTGTTATAGTAACAATAATACAGTTAACTAATGATACGAACTGAATGGGGAGTAAGAATGGAAAGAGGATGGGAGATAAGGTTGGCAGGTAAGTTTCAACCTTAATTACTATGTAACATCCGAGATATCATAAATCTACTGCTATTTCATATTTGTGAGTTAACAAAGTATATTTGCTTTAGCAGGAAGGCATTACCAAATATCTCTAAAATATGCTGGATTGTTCTGTCATGTATCTCTGTTTTGCTGAAATCATTAACATACTTTGAAGCCAAATGAGGCATATGTATAAATTCTCAGATATCTCTTTCTATCTAATATTAACTCTTGATACATCATTGATTTGCAAGATAAATATTTATTTCTAATACTGCAAACTCACATGTGGCATGACCCTATTTCTTTACTCTCAGGTATTTAAAATGCCTGAAGTTCAAGAGATTATTTAGACCAATTCCTCGCGGCATAGATGGGAAAACTGAGGTTTTGAGAGGTTTAGAGGCTCACCCAAGCTAACTGAGCTCATTGTAACAGATGAATCTAGAACTTCCAGTTACTGAAAGAATAACCACTAGTCCCAAGGCCAACACACCACCAAGAGGATTACAAGGTGAGTCTCTCGGGACGGATGCCATCATGCTTCACTAATTTGAAGGAGTCCCGGTGCAAGTCATTCTTTTTCTCACAGACTTTATCCATAAGCTGTATATCCTCTCCACTTCCCTCTCTTCCCAAACAGACCCTTTGAGTGTCTCCTGTGACCCCAATATGAATAAGCGATTCCTTGTTCTTCAAATATTTATTCCCTTTACCTCTTTGCCTTACCTGAAACCCGCCTGGGCCCTGAACAAACATTAGGGCCAGGAGTTGATTATACTGAGTTGACTGACGTAGGTGTACCCCTTGCTCCCCTTTTCTGTTTCCAAATTATCTCACCCCTTCCCTCTGGCAAAAATCACTGTTCTTTCAATGCTAACGTCATTTGGACAGATCACTGTTTCCTACACCTTCTTACACGCTTTTCCCAACCTCTTCGTCCTACCTCCGCTTTCATTAGCCTTCTGTTCCTGGCAGTGTTCCATTCCGTCTCCTTTCTTTATCCTGGGTGATTTCAATGCCTACGTGGATGACCCATCAAAAAGCCCCAGCTTCTCAGTTTCTTGATTTCTATAGCCCATTGACATTTTTCTTTTCCATTTCAGTCACTTAATTTATGGTCACACCCTGGACCTTTACATCTTTTAAAAAATGCAAACCTTTTAAAAAATTTCCTATTGAAACATTTAACTATGGCTCCGCGGGAAGCCTGCTTCTCCCTCTCCCACTCCCCCTGTTTGTGTTCCCTCTCTCGCTGTGTCTCTCTGTCAAATAAATAAAACCTTTAAAATAAATAAATAAACACTGAAACATTTAACTATGGCAGCTTCCTACGTAGTCAGTGGCACCAGGACTTCCACGTGACCACACAGGTCTCCGGTGATGTGGGGACATCTGACCCTCTCATCCCCCCCACCTTCTTATTAGCCATCAGTCCCCTCCTGTCATCATTTTCCATCGTGTTTGGCACAGATTCCGTTATCATCAACATGATACCCTTTTACAAATACTTTCAACTCTCAGTTCCTTCTCTCCAATTAAGCTCACCCTACAAAAACCCCAATCCATGTATGAACTCCTCTGGCTTCAGACTTTCTCCTTGTTTTCACAGGAGTGTTAGTGATCACAGATTATGTAACCACACAACTAGTTTCACTGTAAAGTTGTAATCTCAGGCCACAGTTTGAATCTCTTTTTTATTTTATTTTTTTTATTGTTATGTTAGTCCCCATACATTACATCATTAGTTTTTGATGTAGTGTTCCATGATTCATTGTGCATAACACCCGGTGCTCCATGCAGAACGTGCCCTCTTTAATACCCATCACCAGGCTAACCCATCCTCCTACCCCCCCTCCCCTCTAGAACCCTCAGTTTGTTTCTCAGAGCCCATCGTCTCTCATGGTTCGTCTCCCCCTCCGATTCCCCGCCCCCCCAGTTTGAATCTTGATATGACCCAGAAATCTTGCTATAGTTCTCCAATAATTTTACATTTCTGGTCCCCAGAATGGTCACACTGATCTGGACCCTCGTCCTGTGATGTACTCTGCCTCTCCCACCTTTGTCTCTCAGCAGGTATCCTTATCCATCATCTACTGAGAATATGGAACTATCAGACAGAAGCATTCTCATTCTCCCATAACCAAATCCCCAAGCCCACCTGCCATCGAACCATCTTTCCCAATGCCATCAAATCAGGAGATATCAAGAAACATATCAGACTATAGATTGTTTTTCAGAGTTTGAGGCAATTGACCCTAGGTGGTAAGTCAGTAATGCCAGATTTAGAAGGATGGTGAACATTATGTTCTGTAGAAAATGGACAGGCTTTGGTGGGGAGATACATGATCCAAGTTATGTTGTAGGATAGGGGTCAGCAAACTATAGATCTAGGCTTACTAGCTTACTATTTTTATAAGCAAAGTCTTGTTGGAACACAGCTATACCTAGTCATTTATGTATTCTTGTCTAGTGACTAGCATATTACCACAGCAGGGCTGAATAGTTGCCACAGAGACCACATAATCCACAAAGCCTAAAATATTTACTATCCCTTTCTAGAGAATTTATCAGCTCTTTTTTAGAAAGATAACTCTGGCAGCATGATGAAGGATAAATAGTAATGGGGGAAAATTAGGTGCATGGCAAATATTTGGAAGGAAATAGTTCAGTAAGAATAATAAAGGCTTGGTCTAAGCCAATGGAAATGGATATAGAAAAGAAAAAAAAACAGAGACATTTTGTTTATAGAATCAGGATTAGATAAACAATTAGGAGAAAAAACAAGACAGAAATAGGTTATAAAAAGTTATCCCACATTTTCTATTTTCGGTGACTAGGAGAGTGGTAGTGATTTCAATGGTAGTGAAAAGGGGTGAGAGAAATGAGTTTTCAGGAGTAATAACAATGGGCAATTTAGACAAGTTCAATACCTACAAAATATATATACATGGAGCTTGCTGAAATTATCCCTAACTTGATCGCTAAGGCTAATGGAGTTGTGGAGTCAGTGGTCTCTAATTGGTAGCTGGTGTGATGGGAATAGATGAAATCACTTAAAAAAATATAAAGTAATAACAACAAAGTCTCTTAAAAGTTTGTATTCAGGAGTTGAAAACAGGCCCACACAAAAATTTGCACACAGATGTTTATAGCAGCTTTGTTCATAACTGCCCAAACTTGGAAGAGGTATGCCCTTCAGTAGGTGAATGGATAAACAAAGTGTGGTATACCCAGAAAATGGAATATTATTCAGCACTAAATCAGAATGAGATATTAAACCAACAAAGACATGGAGGAACCTTAAATGCATATTACTGAGTGAAAGAAGCCAGTCTGAAAAGGCTACATACTGTATGATTCCAACTGTAACATTCTGGCAAAGACAAAACTATGGAGGCAATAAAAAAGTCAGTGGTTGCCAAGGGTTCGAGGGAGGGAGGGAATGAATAGGCAGAACACAGAGGATTTTTAGGGCAGTGAAACTATTCTACATGAAACTGTATGGTAGATACAAGTCAGTATACACCTGTCCAAATTCATAGTACTTACAACACAAAAAGTGAACTGTAATGTAAACTATGATTTTAGGTGATTATGATGTGTCAATATAGGTTCATCAATTTTAACAAATGCAACTCTGGTGGGGATGTTGATAATGAGGGTTATGCAAGTGTGGGAGTAGAGAGTATATGGGAAATCTCCATATTCCCCTTAATTTTGCTGTGAACCTAAAACTGCTCTAAAAAAATGAAGTCTTAATTAATTAACTAATTATTTTTAAAGATTTTATTTACTTATTTGACAGCGAGAGAGGGAACACAAGCAGGGGGAGTAGGAGAGGAAGAAGCCCGCTTCCAACTGAGCAGGGAGCCCGATGCGGGGCTTGATCCCAGGACCCCTGGGATCATGACCTGAGCTGAAGGCAGATGCTTAACAACTGAGCCACCCAGGCGCCCCTGAAGTCTTAAAAAAAGTCTGTATTTAAAGGGTAGTTAAAACTGTCATTAATTTATAAACAAAAGATTACAGAGAAATTAAAATGAATTAACTGAATCTAGATTTATCAAAATAGGTAAATCTCAAATAATGTTCAGTAAAAGCAAGCTACTAAGGATGCTGTGATTCTGTGTACGTGAAATTTTACAACATAAAATAACATACACTGTATGTGGATACACAAATGCAGAACAGTGTATCGATGATAATACAACTTCAGAATAGGAGAATAGATTGGAGGGAGAGAACAGGAGAAGATTAGCTTCATTTGCCACATTATATTTCTTTTTTTCAAAAAAGCTTGCAGTAAAATACACCAGAAGAAAGAAAGGGGTATGCACTGTCAGGAGAAAAATGAAGAGGAGAAAGTAGGTCTTGGACATCACAAAAGGAAGGAGGTATGTTTTCAAAAGAACAGCAGACAACAGACCAACTCTGCAGTCAAGTCAAGTGAAAAGAGGATAAAGAAGCTCTGTTATCAGTCAGAAACCTAACAGAGTTTCAGCAGAAAAATGGAGGTGAGAGCCAGATGGCAGGAGGTGGAGAGGGGAGACTTGGCACCAAAGAAGTGGAGGCAGTGAAAGCAAATGGCTCATTCAAAAAAGCTGGCAATGAAGAAACGAGAAAGATATACAGCAGTTTGAATGAGAAATATTTAATGTGATGCTTAAAAAATTTCGGGCAGGTGGGTACTTAAAAAACTCAACATTTTTTTGCAAAACATTGAGTCCTTCCTTACATTTTCAAAAATAAAAGACAGAAATTAATATCTTTTTTCCTTAAGAGGATATCTGCAAACTACCTCAACATGTTAATATGGCATAAAACAACATTAAGAACTTGGTTCAAATCACAATAACGTGAACAGTATAGCTGAAAAAGTTAAGAGAAAGTGAGCCTTGAGACATCGGGATTTTCCAGATGTACAGTTCACCCAGATCCCCACAGTAAGCATGTATGTTCATGCAATCACCAGTCCAAGATCTGGCCTTCAACCTTTCAGATTTAGAAACTTAATCTCATCAATGTGAATATAATTAGCTTCTCAAGAAGCTGATCCACACTAACAACGCTCATCACAGACTGCTGTTTGAGCCACTTTACTTATTTATAAGGAGTGTAATTGCCAAGCAGTCTAGATATAACAGTCTGACCACTGAGCCCAATTATCACAAGGGTGTTTGGGTAACGAGGAAGCAGAACAAGGACTTACATTACTGGAATGTGTAATGAAATCTGGCTTCATGTGACAATAGCAATATTCTTGTCAAGTGGCTTCTTAGGCCAGCCTAACAGAACATCCTTTCTCTAGGTGAGGGCTGCTCTTGCAAACTTCCTTTTTCTGCACCTTTATTTCTCAACCTTCTTCTAAGGGACACAGCCATTCCTTACAGTGTTAATACCTTTCTGCCAAGGAGCAATCAGTTTATGAAGACATAAGGATAAATAATAATCTCTGTAAGCGGATTCTGCTCTTCTTTGCACCGAATGCACTACACTTGTTACTGTTTAACTTTCAGAGTTCTTTGACGGGTCTAGGATCACCTCCATATAGAAGATAACGTTTCATTTGTATTTACAAGCCCATTAGCACACCCTGAGGGGCAAAGTCAACATTCCCTGAATTTGAGTCACACCTATACCACCTTCATGATTGTTACTCCCTGTGAGGACATCTCTGTGTGTGTGTGTGTGTGTGTGTGTGTGTGTGTGTATACATATATATATATATATGTAAATAAATATAATGACATATAATTTCATTATTTTACTTTTCTTCAAATAAACTCACAGTGTTACCTGAATTTAATTGTAAAAGAAATTTTATATTACCACCATCAATTAGCAACCCAGGCTATACTTGACATAAGTAAAAACAGTAAGAAAAAAATAGTAAAAATAATGTTTTAATAATTTCACTACTACTATATATGCCACCACTATCACAGCCCCTAAAATCTGAGATTGTTTTGTACCTTATGCGAGGTCTAATACAGCCCACGCAGAACATCAGCACTGCTCTGATTCGTCAGAACCTGCTGTGAAAGCTAGTTCAACATTTTTTTAAAAAACTTTTAAAAAAATTGTAGAAAATATGAATTGTTTATATTGTTACAAAGAAACAATAAGCCCCAAATGGAGTCACTTGCTAAGCCCCACCAACTTAATGTCTAACCTAACTGCAGCTTCAGCCTCTTCCAGGAGTGGAATTTAAAGCAGTCTGGAATTTCCTGGTCAGCACTAGTGAGGAAATCTGCCTGATAAGACCCCCGGGCCTCCCCCTAAGGGAAGGTAACTTTACCTGAAATAATACACTTTTGACTTTCTTGTCTCACCCTCCTGCCTATAAAAACTTTCCATTCTGTGCAACTCAGAGCTCTCTTCTATTTCTCAGATGGGATGTTGCCGGATTCATGAATCATTGAATAAAGCCAATTAGATCTTCAAACTTACTCAGTCGAATTTTGTTTTTTTAACAATATGGAATGTTCCTTAGGATAATATCTCTTAAATGAGACCAATTTCCATGGAAATAATCTGGCAAGTCTTTCATGAAATTCTAGAGAGTTCTAATGGTGCACTAAGGGGCTATCATTAAATGATTTATTGCTGTGTAGGTGGTAAGTTTTAAAATATTTTCTCAGACATAAAAAGGTATACGGATCTACAAAAATATTTTGGACCTACAACAAAATATTTTGCACCGCTCATTTTATTCAATGTGTATAGCACCCTAAGATATAGGAAAAACGTTTGAAAGTAATTATTAAGGAAACCGAATAAGGAATTATAGGGTTTGTTGGGAAAGGTACAGAGAGTATATATTCGGATGCTGTTTGAGAACATACTGGGGAGAGGTGCCTGGGTGGCTCAGTCGTTGGGCGTCTGCCTTTGGCTCGGGTCATGATCCTGGGGCCCCAGGATCGAGCCCCACATTGGGCTCCCTGCTCCGCGGGAAGCCTGCTTCTCCATCTCCCACTCCCCCTGCTTGTGTTCCCTCTCTCACTGTGTCTCTGTCAAATAAATAAATAAAATCTTCAAAAAAAAGAAAGAAAGAAAGAAAGAAAGAAAAAGAAAAGAAAGAAAGAAAAAGAAAAAGAAAGAGAAAGAAAGAAAAAGAAAGAAAGAAAGAAAGAAAAAAGAAAGAAAGAAAGAAAGAAAGAAAGAAAGAAAGAAAGAAAGAAAGAAAGAAAGAAAGAAAGAAAGAAAGAAAGAAAGAAAGAAAGAAAGAAAATGTACAGGGGAGGGGTGCCTGGGTGGCTCAGTTGGTTAAGCGTGTGCCTTCAGCTTGGGTCATGATCCTGGGGTCCTGGGATCAAGCCCCGCATCGCGCTCCCTGCCCGGCAGTAAGCCTGCTTCCCCTCTGCCTGCCACCCCCGCTGCTTTGTGTTCCCTCTCTCGCTGTGTCTCTGTCAAATAAATAAATAAAATCTTTAAAAAAATTATGTTTACAGAGAGGTTTTCTGGAGTGTGTGTGTTTCTTTGGAGGGGTGTCAGGAAAAGACACATTGAAGATAAAGTTGTATCAACTGCTAGAAATCAGGTCAGACTGGGAATTTCTCAAGTGTTTGCAGTCACCTATTTGCATAAATTCATTTGTATGGGATAGAAAAAAAGATGATGAAGACAATCTTTTTCTTCACCCCTCCTCACAGTAATATCTAAAATCTGGGAGCATGGAGGCAGGTACAGACAGAAGCAAGAAAGAATTGTTTTCACAGAGATTCTCTGAGACTCAGGTACACATGCAGCCCTCCTTCAGAAACCAATAACAAGCTATGCTACAGAAACCCTTACAATCTGAATCCAATACAGCTTTAGCTCGGGAAAGATACTAAGAACAGACTATCATTTTGGCAACCCTGACAGTCTGAAGCTCTAGAAGTTTTGGGAGAAAATCCCCTTTCCCCCCAGTCTTCCAGAGACATTCATCTTGTCACTGCAGGCATGAATCACTGTTGGAAAGGGTCACCCTGAAGAAAATTCTCAAGCCTCCATGATCAGTAAAGAAATCTAGAATAAAAGAAAAAAGACTCCTGGTGATTTACTGCCAAATACCCTAGATGGATTCCCAGAATGACCAGCAAGACTTTGAATGAGAGATGGAAATCCTGCATAAGACAGGTTAGGCATGAACTACAGAAATCTGAGTTATTACTGTTATGATTTCCTCTGTGCCCTCAAACTATGAAAACTCTTGGGCAAACCGGATTACATATATTTTAAAGAGCAGTCCAATGATAAAATGTGCCAACAAATGTTTCAGATGTCACAGACGTCATGATGTCACAAAAATGTATTCTATATAGTGCATAATTCTCTCTAAAAATCCTTTTTCATTATAATCCCTGTCCCTGTACCAGAAGATTGCCTTTACCACAAATGAATGTGTATGGGGGCTGCAAACCTTGTTAACAAGAAGTGGAAACATATTTTTTAAATCTCTTTTACCAAACTGTAATTATCTTCTGATCCTCCTAATATTTTCCCACATCAAATGGTCCCAAAAGTTAAATGGACAGAAAACTTAAATCACCTACTGAAGTGACCCTCTTGGTGCTCCACTCAGATCTCCTGCAACTGCTTTCATAGTTTCTGGGCACCTCTCTCCTGGCTTCACATGTGTTTACTTCCAGAGGCCAGGACCTGCACTCTTTTCCAGAATGCTGCCTACCTATGAGTTGGTTGGGTTTTGCCTTCACTTACAGTAAGCTGGAAGTCTGCCACCCCCACCCCAGGCAGCTCTTCCTAAGGACTGGCAGGGAGTAGTAAAGCCCAGGTCCCTTGCCTCCAATGAAGACAAAACTGCACAGTGTCAAAACACACAACATCACTTCCCTGTGGGGCGCCACTGAAACTACCCTGGGTGAGAACTAGCCTGCAAATGTACCTGTGCTTGGGTTTCCTCCCTTCTCCTCTCCTGCTTCCCTTGCTTCCTTACTGATTTCTCTTGGGAACACTTCCTGAACAAACCACTAACACAGAAATCCTTGCTTTAAGTTGGCCTTCTGGAGACTCTGTCCTAAGATATTCTTCTAAACAGAAAGGTCTGTAAAGAGATCACAGGACTCAGAGAGGGAATATAACAAGGCCAGTCTCACAGAAAGGTGGAGTGCACTGTCACCATCTTAGTATGATTTTTATTTTTTAAAAAGGTTTTATTTATTTATTTGAGAGAGAGAGAGAAAGCACAAGTGGGGAAAGGAGCAGAGGGAGAGGGACAAGCAGACTTCATGCTGAGCGTGGAGCCCAACGTGGGGCTTGATCGTATTACCCTGAGATTATAACCTGAGCCAAAAATCAAGAGACAGACACCTAACTAACTGAGCCTCCCAGTATGATTTGAGGAAAACTGGAGAAGCCTTTGCAAACTCAACATCCCACATCCAGTTATTCCAGGAAAGAGACATGGATGGCTCAAACCTTCATTTCCACCACCAAATCAGCAAACTGTGAGTTTGGCTCAGGCTTCTGAATGTCGTAACTACTTCACCATGGTATTGAGGAAGGTGAGCTCAGATTTGCCAAATGTTTACCTAAAGAGCCCAGTGTTTGGGAGATGCACAGGTTTACTGGTGACACCTACCTATGGCAAGACCACAGGTTGGACAGTGTTTGGGGATGGGTCAGAATGGCCACTCAGCTTCACTCAATGGTGCTCTCACTTTGCCTTTGAACCAGTAAGCAAATGGAGCAAAGGATATACCTGAGATTAGGGTAAGATTAGTCGCTGTGGCAACCATGAGGCATATCCAGAGCCTGTGGTTCTCACCCTCCCAGAGGAAGGAATCAGCGGATCAGAGCAGCGCTGAACTGTGGGCTCACTCTATGCCTTTTATACCATTTCAGGCTTGATTAAGGAATATCTGAAGTCAAGAGTCTAAGTTCTAACACCATAAAGTTTTCCTGTGTCATAGTCAGATAACTGAGTAATTTCTGCATTCATTTCCTGCTACACCACGGAGCCTAACTGAAGTTTCAGTGCAGGAACCTAGTTAAGGTACCATACACAGGTATTTCATTTTTGAGTAAACATTCCACTTGAGACCAACTTTGGTGGCAGCGGTGATTGTTTACCTAGAGATATTTATTTATTTATTTATTTTACCTAGAGATATTTAAAGAGGCCTGCCTAGAAACCCCATCTTGTCCTTTCCATCATGTAAAAGGTCATCAGGTGAAATCAGATGATGACAAGGGCTGTGGTTAGGCTACAGCTATTCTCAAACTCAAGTAAGATAGAGATCCCTTTGAAAGGAAGAAGTATTTATGATCTCTCAGTGGGGTTCTCCCAGATGCAGATCCTGAGGCAAGAATTCAAGTGCAAGTAGTTTATTTAGGGAAAACCAGTAAGGGGGTAGAGAAGTGTCACAAGGAAAGGAAGGGAGCCAATGAAAGGTACACTATTAATGCAGCTACTGTACTGAATGACTAAAGAGATCCCAAATGAATTATCCCACTTTGTTTAAGGGGCTGAAGTATTTATAAACCCACCTTGTCAGTCACTGACTGAAGACTGCTCCCTGCGGGTGTGAAGTTCCTAGCATTTCCAACCTACCACTACAGAGACAGGATTCCAGAAAAAGCCCTCAAACACAGAAATGCACATATTAACAAGCGAAAGTCACTGAAACACACTGAAATAGTTTTGAGAGAACTGGAAAATGGTTATTAATGCACCTATGTATCTAGAAATTAAGTTAAAAGGGACATAAAATGGCCCAGGTAGAGTGACTGGGACCTTATATTCACAACACACCCAGAAAGGATGTGCAGGGATATTCAGTTCTCACAGAATTCATGGTAACATATTTATTTAAATTGAAAAAAGAGTCAGCTCAAGGATCTGATCTGCAGTGCTAAGGTTTTAATGAAAATATATTTAAAGCACATACACAAAATACTATGTGGCAGAAACAGCATTCTTTGTAATTAATAAACTTATGATACAAAAAGTTTTAGTTAAAAAAATGTAGAAGATGGGCACCTGGCTGGCTCAGTCGGTAGAGCATGGGGCTCTTGAACTCAGGGTCGTGGGTTCAAGCCCCACGTCGGATGTAGAGATTCCAAAAAAAAAAATAAACTTTTTTTAAATGTAGGAAAAATAACCAAAAATGTTTGAAGATCACTGTAGCTTACTGCTAGAACATTTCCACAGTCAGAATTCTTAGCTGTCAGTTTGAAACCAGAAATCCACTTGAGCTGATTTAACCAGGAAAGGGTTATTAAAGTATATTCAGTAGCTCCGTAATTGTGAGACAGGCTGGAGAATAAGATTCAGAAGTTACATAGCCATGCAGCATGTCCTAAACACACAGCAAAGCTGGCTCAGTTAGGATCCTGTGGACCCCACTGCCAAACTGAAGCTGAGGCCACTGGTAGCCTCAATAGTATGCCTCCTTTATGAACTTGCTCTTGCTGCAACTGGTATGACCACAAGACTGCATTTTCTGTAGGTCCCAATTCAAAGTCTGACATAGTTATAAGCAGAGACTGGTGCTCTCCTGTTGAAAGAAAGACCAGGGAAAAAAAGTACCTGACACACTAAGCTCTATCTCAGACCTTCTGATGATGAATACCCAAAAAACAATGATTAATATCTCTGACAAAGAGGTGTGTTTAATTTGAATTACCACTTTTTGTTTCAAAAAACTATCTGCTGATGACTTCCTTTAATCCACTGCATTATGATATGTCTGTGGATTTTAGTTTCTGATACATATGTTAAAAGGCAGATTATTTTTTATTTTATATTATTTTTATGCATGAAAAATCCCATTACATGAGTTATTATCACATGGGGTAATGACTTGGAAAATGTTTCTGCCATTCCGGGTTGAAATGCCAACAACAGGAAGGAAGGAAGAAAGGGGAGAAACAATACACATACTTCTGAAGTCTAATCTGACTTTTTTGTTTGTTTTTTTGTTATTCATGGTATAAATTATTAAATTCAGAAAAATGGAGGAATCATATCTCAAAGCTGGTCAAAATGGGCATTATGGTAATACCTAAAGCTCCTATGTGGAGCTTGACTGTCTAGGTTCAAAAACCGGCTCTGTGATTTACTAACAAAATGACTTTGGCCAAAACAAATCTCAAAGAAACTAGAATCATGGACCATGTTCACAGGAGAGATGGAGGCTGAGAAAACTGTGAGTACTTGATCAAGAACACTTAAGTTTTCATTAAAGGTTGAACATGTACCACTCCTTGCCCTTATGATAATGACAGTATAAGTCAGAAACACACATGAAGTAAATAGTAATTTGGGTTGAAGAAACCCATGTTTTACTTAATTCCACTGTGGAGGAAATTCTGAGGAGAAGTTTAGAATTTAGAAGGACGTCGTACCACAGAGAAAGATGGTCTTGAACAATAGTACTTAAGTTGTTTATAAGTGCTCCAAAATCAAATATGCTCCAAATCTCTAGAATATAGTACAGTTGATTTTCCAAACGACTTCTTTAGTCAAAATCCAAGAAGATAATAAATTAAGACACTGACTATCTCCATTAGTTTCTATTGCTGATATAACGATTACAACAAACTTAATGGCAGAAACAACAAAACCATTACCTCACAGTTCTATAGGATCAGAAGTCTGGTGTGGAGCGGACTGGACTAAAATCAAGGTGTTGGCAGAATGTGTTCCTTTCTGGAGGCTCTGAGGGAGAATCCATTTCCTTACCACTAGGCCTAATGGCAGATTTGTTTCTAGCATTTGTGGGTCCAAGGTCCCTGTTTTCTTGCTGGTTGTTAACTAAGAGCTGTTCCCAGCTAAAGATGACCACATTCCTTGGATCATAGCCCCCTTTCTCCAACTTCAAAACCATGAACAGTGGAACTTGTTCTTCTCACATACATCTCTCGGAGCCACTCCCGTCTCACTCTTTCACTTTTAAGGATTCAAGTACATAGAGCGGACCCACCTGGATAACGCAGGATATTCACCCCATCTCAAGGTCCTTAACCTTAACCACATCTGAAAAGACTCTTGTCATACAAGGTAACACTATCACAGGTTCCAGAAATTAGGATGTGGACATCTTTGGGGTGGGGTGGGGATTACTCTGCCTAACACAATATCCTATTTGCTTTTCCTAGTCTTCTCAGTGGTACTGATATCTCAAAAATGCAGACAGCCTTTGAGTATATTCTTGGACATCAGTTCCTTCTGATCTTTAAAAAAAGTCTACATACAAAAGCAGACAATGACATATTATGGACATTTATGGACATGCATCTATACATACAGATTGAAATCTTGTGAGTAAAACAATTTATTACTAATTATTGTCAAGATTACTGATCTAGAA
This sequence comes from Eumetopias jubatus, assembly GCF_037043125.1. Taxonomy (NCBI): domain Eukaryota; kingdom Metazoa; phylum Chordata; class Mammalia; order Carnivora; family Otariidae; genus Eumetopias; species Eumetopias jubatus. Next base: position 76,807,333 of record NW_028274820.1, read on the forward strand.
TCTAGAAGGCTCTGCTACGTGACCTGACCTAGTGAGAGTGCCACTGAACTTCTTGTTTCCTTATCCACAAGATGAGAAATGTGGACTTGGAAACTCCTAAATTTCTTTCTAGCTCAAAAGTCTAGATCCATGATCTGAAAAAAAGGAGGGGGCTGGAGGTGGGAGAGTAATTATATCTTAGGTATAAAAACAAAACAACAGCAAAACTTATATAATAAGAACTTTTCAGAAATAGTAAGAAAGCTTTGATTTTCTTTTGTTTTTCTACCCAATACATATTTTAAAGTAACTTCAGCATTTGCTTTCCATTAGTGACTGAAGGTTATTCATGCTTGGTTTTTGTCAATATAATTCATATAAACTGAGAGTTCTAGAGGGGAGGGGGGTGGGGGGATGGGTCAGCCTGGTGATGGGTATTAAAGAGGGCACGTTCTGCATGGAGCACCGGGTGTTATGCACAATGAATCATGGAACACTACATCAAAAACTAGTGATGTAATGTGTGGTAATTAACAGAACATAATAAAATTTAAAAAATATATATATATAATTCATATACTTCACTCTACCACTCCATTCATCTTTCTGTACTTTCTCACATTATTCATCCCTCATAGCCTAACTTCAGTATGTTTCCCCAAGGATACCAATAAATTAAATTTGATTGCTTTTTTTAAGATTTTATTTTTAAGTAATCTCTACACCCAACATGGGGCTCAAACTCACAACCCTGAGATCAAGAGTCACATGCTCTACAGACTGAGTCAGCCAGACACCCCTAAATTTGATCTCTCTTGCGATATAATGTCACAACAAGGCTAAATCAGTCTATGCCTACAGTGTGAACTCTACCATTCAGGAATGAGTTCAGGTGAAAGAGTCTAGAGATCTAAGTCAAAGTAATTTCTGTCTTCAATATTATTTTCCAAATTTGTCATGCGAAAATCACAACGAAAAGGACAATATAATTTTACCTGTACTGCAACCCAAGACACTAAACACACTAAGCTTTAAATGCTAGCAAAAATAACAAAATGCAAGTAAATGCACAGCTTAAAATAATGTTTCTTCTCTCTCTGTCAAATAATAAAATCTTTAAAAAAAAATAATGTTTCTTAACTTCCTTTGTGATAGTGAGAACATATAGATGGCAATTTATACCAAAAAAAAAAAGATATTGAATGGCTCAATTATGAGTGCTCCATCTGGATTAGTCCTCCTCTTTACTTGCTATTTAAATAAAGCCACCCCACTCTCTATGAATTCAAGTATCCTCTTAGGGCAGAGTCAGAGGCTTAAGACCTGCCTGTCCAAAAAACTACCTGGTGCTAAGAAACAGGATGAGCCACAGGAGAAGAGAAGTAAATAGGGGCAGATTAACCGTATTTAAAGCCCAGATTCTCAGTGGAATAGTAACAGTCTGTTGTGCTACAGCACTGTTTTGTATAATACAAATCAGCTCACATGATTATTAAATAGGGGAGTAATGTTAAAATAACATGGAAGGTGGGTTGATTCATATTTAATTTTTCCTAGCACTTTGTCTTGTGCTACCAAGAAACAACAGCTGAATGTAAAGTACACAGCGGACTCCACGATCCCACCAGGCCTGGAGGGAGATGGTACATAAATGCCATCTTTCATTGCATGGCACCCCATTCTTCCCTTGGCTTAGCTCAGCCCTGTATTCCACTTTGACAGTGCTTAGTTTGCAGTTCTCTTAAATCTTTGTGCAAAAGGCACAGCAATGAATCAGGGCTATCCATCTCTAGCATCTCTATACATTTTGTGCAAAGTTTGCAACTGCTTCACCACCTGCAACCTCTGATGATAACGTTCTCCTGCTCTTGTTTCCAACACTCAGCAGTATCAACTCTTCCATAAACTCATTTTTCAAGCTACCTTCAACTCTTTTTAAAAGTAAATAAGTGGGGCGCCTGGATGGCTCAGTTGGTTAAGCGACTGCCTTCGGCTCAGGTCATGATCTTGGAATCCTGGGATCGAGTCCCACATCAGGCTCCCTGCTCGGCAGGGAGTCTGCTTCTCCCTCTGACCCTCTTCCCTCTCGTGCTCTCTATCTCTCATTCTCTCTCTAATAAATAAATTTAAAAAAAATTAAAAAAGTAAATAAGTAATGATAGATTTTCTTTGTTAGGAATTGTGCAGTTTAGTAGTTCCCAAACTTTGCTTCACGTTACACTCACCTGGGGAGCTTTTGAAATACCCAACCTCCCCCCCCATACCATTTAATTCAGAATGTCTGGGGGTGGGGACCAGGGCATCAGTAGTTTTCGAAGATCTCCAGGTGACTTCAATGAGAGCAAAGTCAGGGAACTACTACTCTGAGTCAGTTCAGGTTTTGAGTGGTCCTTTCCAGATCTATTTTTTTCCTTAAGCTGTTATTTTAAATGAGCTTTTTTTTTGAACGTGGTATTTACAGGAATGTACATAGCACACTGTAGCCGAAATGTTTGTATTACTCTGTAGGTTTCCAAGATAAAAATAATGTAAAGAATGCATAAAAGTGGGGGCGCCTGGGTGGCTCAGTCAGGCGTCTGCCTTCGGCTCAAGTTATGATCCCAGGGTCCTGGGTGGAGCCTCACATTGAGCTCCCTGCTCCCCGAGGAGTCTGCTTCTCCCTCTCCTTCTGGCCCTCCCCCTGCTGGTGCTCTGTCTCTCTCAGATAAATAAATAAATAAATAAATAAATAAATAAATAAATATCCTTTTTTTAAAAGAATGCATAAAAGTATATAGAAGTATTTTATTAATATGCATTATCCTTTGTAAAGTGAAACAGTGGACCTCCAGAGATAGACTAGTTCTCCAGACCTTCAAAGTAAAGTGAAAGCCATTTGAAGGGTAACTAGTATGTTCTGTGGCCTCGCCACTAGCTGGCGAGCAACATGTGTCACACGCACGCAGTTCTACGGATTGGCCCCATCTACTTTAGTAACAAGCAATCCTGTCTTTTCCTGGGTTTCCCTACTCTTGCCATCCTTCCAATTCACCAAACATTATCACTGCGCAGCCCATGATTTGCTGTCTTCCCCACTGCCTTTCTTAACCACTATCTCTGAATCATATTTTTCCTTCTTTCTATTCCTACTGCTACAAATCAGAAACTCACACCTGCATTCCTGCTAGCCTTCTTAATCCCAGTTCCCACCACCACTAAATAATTAATGTCAGATTATTATGCTTCTCATAAAACCTTCCAAGATTCTAACACATATGCCTCTTCCCCTTAAGCACTTAAAATGTGTAACCACTCAATTTGTCCAATCAGGAAAAAAAGCAGAGAATAGAATATTATAAGGGAACAAGCACTGGGAATGAGAGAAAGGTTACCTGTGATGTATGTCCTTCAGTAATCATAACTAATCTTTATTAAGTGCTTATCATAGGCCAAACTTTACAAGAATTACTTTTAGTCCCCCAACAATTTGATGAGGTAAGTATCAAAATTTTCTCCATTTTACAGTTGGGGAAACTGCAGCAAAAAGATTAAGTAATCCACTCAAAGTTACACAGTATCCAAATCTAAACAGGCTAGTTTCTGAGTCAGTGTTCTTAATCATAATTCTATACTGCTTCTCAATTAACAATTTGGTTGTATTTGATTCTTTTTTTCCATCCCTTAACAAATGGAGTTTAAAGTGACTATCTTAATACCTTAAAAGACAAAGAAATATGAAAAACACTTTGTAATTTATAGTGTTAAATGAGCTAATATTTCCACATCAATTATCTTTCTTTAGGAATATTTGTTTTTCCATGTACTAATTATTTCATGTTTATAATTAAAGTTCTGTACTTACTCAGGAATTTCCTTGTAAGGAAAGATCATGATTTATGTCCTTTTCTGTCTTGGAAAACCCTAGAAAGATTTATTCAAAATTGCTAACTGGTTGACACTTTTGGAACTCACAGGAATGTAAATCAATAAAAAATAAAAGTTCATACCATGTTAGGTTAAAAGTAATATTTTCCATGGGCCATTCATAGGAAAGTGCAAATAGTCTCCCCAGATCCTAGTATGAGTCTGATTCTTCAGGTTAATGAAAGAATATAGGATATAAAGGGAGATGAGTTATGTCCTGCTTCTCAGGACCATCATTAAGATCCTCCTAACAGTGCATCCAGAGACCCATTTTATATACATTGGTTTCTACTAACAGAAGGTAACTCCTGGGAATGTCATGTCTATGAATTCTCCTTTATGTCTTTTTCCTGTCCTGTTCTTGATAAATCTTGACTGTTGTTCTAGATACAGGCAATTGGATTACTAATGAGGGGGAGGCTCACGACTGGGGTGGGAGATATATACAATATTAGATTAGTCTTAAATGAACTAAATATGAAAGCAAAATTTACTTTTCTGCTAAGGTTTAGATTCAGAACTAACGGGATAAAATGAGTATCGATTTCAACATTCTTTGGTTGACTCCTTTTAACAGTCATAGAGTATCATTTAAATGAGTAGCACTTTGAGAGGTTTTCACAGAAACTAAAGGTCTCACTGTACCTCTTCATTTTTTAGTTGTCAGATGTTTATACATATCCTTCTCCTCTGTTGGAACGTAATTTTCCTTTGAGGTGTAGAGCTCTCTATGTCCATGTGCTCCCAAGGTCATCTGGATGTAACTCATTTTTTTTGTCTTACTAACTGGACTTTTCCTTATCCATAGGCTTTCTCTCAGCCTCTGTGATCCTTAGGGACTACAGAAAACACAGCAGTGTTAAGACTTGTGTAAAAAATTTCAAACCAACAAGACTTTGTGATGCTCCATAAAAACTAGACATCTGCTATCTATCTGGCATATTAATTTAATGGAAACTACACAAGGTCATAAATTTGGGATGTATCCATGATAAAATTAGTTCTGTAAATTCCTATATAATGTAACTAAACATTTTGAAACATAAGCACTGTAAGAGATGAAAAACTACATGGATTATTATTCATTTTAAAAACATAGCACATTATTTTTTAAAAACTCCTTACTAATGATACCTCATTTATCCCTAATTAGTACTTTGTTTTTCTTTTATTTCAATGTCTAACATTTGCAAATCACACAATATCTTCATTTTTTCACTTATGGGAGATACTTTCATTTTTCCCCCTAAAAATAATGGGACACTCACCACCTAATTCCTGACTATATGTGGTTTCAAACAGGTCAGAGTAACTTTCAGCATATAAAATATTAACCATTTGGGAGTGATCTGTAGGTAAATTTGTGGGTATGCTGTAAGGAAAACAGATGTTCACTTTTCAGAAGAAAACTGCTGACACTGCAAGTTATTTCAAACCCACAATTCTTCAGTTAAGAAATCACAAGCCTAATAAAACCATAAAGAGATTTTGTAAAAAGAATAGCTCTCGCGGTATTTTGTATATAGATCCTTTTCTAACTTCAGTTGTAAGTTACAATAAAATAGGAGTGATGTTTTCTAGTGATATGTGGTAATACCCAAAGTATCTGTGACAGGACATAAGGAAACAGAGGCCCAGGTAAGTTGCTGTTACTTGTGCAAGGACACTCACATAATTCGTTAGCAGAGCCAAGTCTAAAAACCCAGTCTGGTGCTTATCTGGACGCCTCTTCTGGCACCAGTCCTTTCCCAGGCGGTGCAGCAGACCTGCCATTTATTTACTAATTTCATCCTGAGGACAGAGAGGCTTTGTGGCGTGGTAAAGGGGAGGCAGTTTTCGGAGGCTCATATATGTTTGTGTAACACATAAGAAACTGTAGTCAGTTTCTTAAATAAATAATAACGCCTCCATACTGGAGTACTTTTAGAGGCAAATGCAGAATATGCGAACATGCTTTTTACTGTCGTGTTCTCCAGAGATGTATACCATATAGTCTCAACGTGCATAATTTTGTCCTGGGCCACTGAGTTCCTAAAAGATGAATTTTCGGCCCGTGTGGCAGAAAACTAAGGATCATACACCACTTCCCTACACCCACATTTCATATGAGAACAACATTCATCTCTCTACTTGTGATGAAAACACCCTGTTTCGTTTTCTCCCGCCTCCCCTGTCTTCTCTCAACATTTTCCGCCAGTAACTTCTACCACATTGTCTTTCCCTCTACTAGAAAACTCGCTCTCCCACCTTCTCTTTCCTACCCCACCTTCAGGAAGCTTCTCCCCTCCTTCCGCCTCCTGCTCCGCTTTTGTCACTCCGGGCGGCTGCGATCGCCGACCCGAAAAACAGCGAAAACACACTACGCACGCGCACTAACTTGCCAGCCCTTTGCCTCTCAAGTGTGGTTGGCCGATTTCTTTCAATCTCTGACTGGCCCAGGCTACGGTGCTGTAACTCTCGCGATATTTGCTGCCACCAGTCGGCGGGAGCCGCCGTCCGTTACCTGGCGGGCCTTGTTAGCTCCAGTTGTCGCCCGTGTTCCTGTGGTCCCCAGAGCGGCCGGGCCGAGCATCATGACGTCCGCCTTGGAAAACTACATCAACCGTATCCTCGGGCCGGCTGCCGCGGGCATCAATCGGGGCCATGGCGAAGCCCGCGTCCGCCCTTGAGAGGGCTGGTGCTGGAGAGACCGGGGGTCGGGATCGGCGGGCGGTTGGAATGCCCGGCCACTGAGGGGCCTGGGCTGCGGGTGAGGGACTTAAGGACCTGGGACCCGCCAGTCCCGCTGCCGGGGCTGGAGCCCGCCGCCCCTGGGGGCCAAGTCGCCTTTTAATTTTAACTTAAAAAAAAAAAACGGCAGTGTTTATTCCGAACTTTTCCCTGTCTCTTAGAAATCAGCTATCTGTTCCTCCATACTACCCTAGGGCCTATACGTTCACGTTTGGGAATAAGATCAACAGTCGTCCTAGCGGCGAGGAGGGCCTCGCAATGCAAGAATTTGTTTTATTCATAGGCTTTGCTTATTGTTCGAAGATACCAAAAACTTTAAAGATGGTGCACAAGTTGAATTTCTGCCCTTTACCACTTGAAGTCTCAACTTCTTTGTTGATAGAATGAAAATAATGCTTGCTGTTGTAATTGATACGAAGGGCAAATAACTTATAAAACCCCGTGTGAAATCTTAATGTACCCTATAGAAGTACTACCATTTTAAAATCTCAGGATAGAAACATTACATTGCTCTCATGTATAAATTTGGGACAAAAGTGAAATACTAAAGGCTTAACGATGCAAGCATATTGGCACCTTGTGACATCGACTGTAGCTTTTTTGAATTCCAGAGGCCAGGTCCTGGAAGAAAGTGTCTCAGCACGCTTGAAAGCATTCAATATTGATTAATTATCACTAATTCAATTTTCCTTTTAGAGATGAACAGTTCTAGGAAGGGGGGAAATATCTTCCTCCAAGTCCTATGGGGAGCATTCCCCAGTGAAAAAGAGTACCAAACATCTCCGCTGTTTCGAGACGGGGAAAAAACTGAGCGCATACAGAAAGGGATTTTCTTTTCTATTTTTCCCTGTTTTAATTGTGTAATTATCACAAAGATTTGAGGAAGTTAGAAACTTAAAGATATGTTGTGAATGTAGTGGCTGTATTAAGTAGTTGTGTCTTAATTCTGTCACCTTTTTCCTAGTAATTCAAACCATTTCCTTAGGAGATCCCAAGTTTTCATTTTTATTCCCTGAGAATGCTTTCCTTGATTCAGTTATCAGGAACTGTTGCAGTTATAACTTCTGACGGAAGAATGATTGTGGTAAGTAGTAAGCATATTCATTCTCTCCCTGTAAGCTTATTGGTTGTAAATTTTTATGTAAAACTTCTGATCTTTAATGCCTAAGCATCACAGTACACCTGCATTGCAGTTTTGTTACGGTTCAACTCTTTCTTTGATAAATAGCTCCTGCCTCATATTTCCTTCATTAATAAATGTTGGGTGTAATTTACATTAAAAGTTTCTAGGAGCCAGGATGGATAATAGATTCTGTCCTCAGAGAGCTTCTAGTCTAGTCTTCAGACATCTGCCTGTATTTTATATTTATCTTCCTCTTCCATTTTTTATTTCCTTCCCCATTCAGTGCTCTGACATTCACTGCACGAATCATAGTTGTTTTGAAATTTTGTATACGCCTCTTAGAAACTTTTTTATGATTTAGATACTACATATGTAGAATAATGAACATTTAGGGCTTGTATGGTGTTAATATACTTTCAGTCTCTGTAGGCTGTAGGACGTCTCTTTTCTGTAGGACAAATTATGATGATTGACTCTAACTTTTATTTCATCTCATTTGTCCTTTTATCACAGTATCCCCCTTAATTCTAGAAAATTCTTGGATTCTCTCCTTGATCTGTTCTTGACCTGAGGAATTTATTTCATGATTTTTGGCTACTTAATTATTTCTTCAGTTATAATTTATACATTACTTGCTTTCAAAAAAGTTTTAAAGCTGTTAAGCTTTCTCTGTTTTCTAACTAATTCATATATTTTAATCTCTTCTTTTCCCATTTTGCAGTTGTTTTTGTTTCTTTGCTTTTTTTAATTCTTGTAATTTTTCTCAGTGGGTCCTTATGTGACTGTTATCGAAGTGTTAGACTCAGCCATTTATTTAAATGTATATCATGTACGAGGCACTTTACATATATTATATCACTTAATCTTCAGTACAGCTCTGTGAAGAATTACCCCTGAATTTGAGGTTAGGAACCAGGCTCAGAAAAAGTGCATCACTTTCCCAGAGTCACTTAGATAATAAGTGGGAGAACCAAACTGGAATTTAAATTCAACTTGACTCCAAAGCTAAAGCTAGTTGCCTTGCTTCCTTCTTAATCAAGAGAACACTCTTTTCTTTTTAGGCTCCTTAGCGTATTTTGTCAAATAAGGACAGTTTGAAATATTTTTATCTCATCTTAACACCTCAGGACATCTATTACTATTAACTTTATTTGCAAATAGTTTTTTTATTTTGTGAAAACCTCAAATTTAAATTTTCTTATTTTTAACAGGATTGATAATAACTTTGAGAATTTAATTTTACAGAAGAAAATTATTTTAAAAGAGCATTTTGAGTGCTGAAGTTCAGTAGTTCTGTATTTTATTGACACATGGCTCGCTTGATAGAATAGTTACGTGTAAAATGACTTCAAGAGGCAATGTCTGGTTGTGTTAACAACTATACTAATTAGTTTAGTGAATACCCCATACTTTGTTTCTCTTCCAAATTCTAGGTTATCTATTTCTCTTTACTGTATTCTGATTTTACATATTTTGATCTTCAAAACATCAAACAGTTTAATAGTGAGCTTCAGAGAATTAACCAACCAAAACTAATATAAGTTGATATTTCTTCAGAAACTTGAACAGCATCTGAGCTACTTACTGTGTTGTGCTAGACCCATATCCTTTATTCAAAACCAATATTCTTCCATAAAATTTTCTCTGAATATTTCCTTCAGGTTCTGGTTCTAATAATTAACAATCATATTTGTATCTACCTTACTGGATTTTGGGAAGATTCAGTTAAGTAAATACATGTGAGGCCCATAGAACACTGGCAGATAGTAAGTACTTATTAAGTGTTAGCTGTTACTACCAGTTGAAGTTTGTATATATTTATGGGACTAATTTGAATCTCCAAAAAATGGTAAATTATATTTGTTTGTTCATAGTAATATAGTAGTTCAGTGGTCTGGGCCTGAAGCTAGCCTTTTGTGATTCAACTCCTAGCTCTGCTACTTCCTACTCATGAAACCTTGAGAGATTATGTAACCTCTCTGTGCCTCAATTTTTCTTCTCTGAAGTGGGAGTAACTAATATGTACCTCAAAGGATAAAAATTATTTGAGATAATGTGTGCAGTGTGTTTAGCACCTGGCCTAGTACTAAGGTGTAGCATGAAGTGATACTGTTACATTGCTATGGCTGGTATGTATGCTTCCCCCTTTTTACATGTTTATATAGTTTTCCCTTAAATTCCATTTGTTTTAGTCTGTGTCTAATGTTAGCTCCTGAACTATGTAGGCTTTTATGCTACCTCCTTACACTCTACTCACTAGTCAGATGTGTGGTGGTTTTTTCCTCATCTTAAAAAACCAAGAGGTAAGTTTGTTTCCCTGGATACTGTTGGTTATAAAGAGGTATTCTATTTTATAATGGATTTATATGTGAAAGAAGTACTTCTAAAATGATTAAAAATAAAAAAATAAGTACTCTGTTGGTATACCTGGCAACTACAATTTTTGCATCATTGAATTTACACATTCCGGTAAACCACAATATTTGTCTTTTTCTCTTGAATGTTTTCTTTACAGGGAACACTGAAAGGGTTTGACCAGACCATTAATTTGATTTTGGATGAAAGCCATGAACGAGTGTTCAGCTCTTCACAGGGAGTAGAACAAGTGGTGCTGGGGTTATACATCGTAAGAGGTGACAATGTGTAAGTAAATTATGTCCTCTTTTTAAGACGGGTTAAATATACTACAGGTTTATACTGCTTGCTATTTGGAAAAGGTTTTTATCCACCGAAATTGGTCCATATTTCTCATAGTTAAGTGGCCTAGATAGGGTCCAGAAAGGGTCCTCCCTTACACTGAATGCTTCATTAGAGAGGCTTTTTAAAATGTTCTTTCAAAATAACCCTAATTTTAGAGCAACATAAATACACTTCTAGGGTCTAAGGCTAGGGTTTGAAGGTGCCTTCAAAATCTCTTGTGTGAACAGTTTTAAATAATTCATCTTCTATAAGTGTTAAATTTATAAATAAGTAGTTATCCGTTACCTACTAAGTTTTTAGTATAATTGGAACACAAGATGCCCCATGTTTATGCTGTAAAATCAGTGAACTTGTGACATACTGATATGGCAGTTTGAGAAGACATATTTTGTGGTAGCAATTTAAGAAAAGTCTTCAACAGTATAGAGAGAGTAATACTGTCCAATAGAACTTGTGATGATGGAAATGTATATCTGCATTGTCCACTGTGTTAAGGTACTAGTGTGGCTATTGAGTGCTTGAAAAATGGTGTGACTAAGGAATTGAATTTTAAATTTAATTACTTTTAATAGTCCCATGTGGCTAGTGTAGTTAGAGAGGCTAGAAGATTGTTGGAATCAATTTTCTAGGGAGTATAGAATTAAAACATAGCTGGAAGTCTGCAAAAGATCTATTACACATCTCACATTATTTTGGAAGACAAATAGGATACAGAAGATGAAAGAATACTTCATTTAAATTATTTATCTTAAGAAAATCACCTTTAGATAGATAAATTATTTGATCTTTAATAAAAAAATCAGGGGTTTATAAGATATTCTAAAGAGGTGAATTTTAGGTGTAAAGTTATAAAGTGAGCTATAAAAAAAAGAGAGAAAGGCACAGCATTTAGTGGGGACAGTTTCCCTGACCAGAATAATAGTGATTATTTATATTGGGGTTCTGCCTAATAATTGATTTTAAGAAACTTTCTCCTACTTTGATTTAAAAAAATTAAAAAACAAATTTTTCTTTGAACTTCAGTTTAAAAAATTTAAAACCTTGTTATAGATTCAATGATGTGCTAGAGCCAGCTTGAGTGGCTCAAGGAAGCAGATTGTTACATTTTCAGGGATTTTGCAAGTTGGTTGATTGATGTTTTGTTGGTGGTAGCTTGAAATTGACCATAGTGGGAGTATTTGCACTATGGATATGAGTAAACACTGCAGAGCTGCCTCCCCCTTTTCCTTTGGAGAGCCAGTTTTAAAACATGTACCAGCACTCTACTGTCTTCCATAAGGATTTTAAATGATACTAAATTTTTTTAAGATGGAATTGAGATCATTGATTTGTTTTATATTGAGAAAACGTAATATATTTTCTCAGAATTTGGTACTTATCATTTATTAGAGAGCTAGAGGCTTTATATAGTTTAAAGCACCCTTGGGCAAATTCTGTATTATAAGTATTCACCTATAGAACTTACTCTTATTAAAACCAAACTAATTTAAACAACCAATTTTTTATGGAATAATGTTTTATACATATCCTTTGGTGTGGCTGTAACAATGTATGTATCCAGCTGCAGAGCTATGGCTTGGTTCCTAGCATGGTATTAATGAAATTAATGTTAACAGATATTATGGTAGTGTTGAATCAAGGAAAGATTTGTTGGCTTTAACCTTAGCTAATCACATCAAAAAGATCATTTGTTATGATACCTGAGTACCCGTTGCTACTATTATCTTTATATGTGAAGAACTGTACTTTTTGGTCCTGCATTTAAATTGAATGAACTGAGAAATCCTGAAAAGGAAAGTAATGGATGTTACGTGTGTGTGTGTGTGTGTGTGTGTGTGTGTGTGTATTGATGGATTTAGTTACTCAAATAGTAGACAAATAGTAGGCACTTTTATTTACTTATTTAGTAATGATTTTGTGATCAACCCCAACACGGTCCGTGGATTGAATTGTTGAGTTGAAATCATAGGATTGGTTTTGTACCATATCTATCTGATATGTGTCTTTTTCCTTTAAAGACTCATGATCCAATCACACTGTATGCAGTCTGTCCTTTAATACTGGCTTCTGTAATAATGTTGCCTTCAGATTACTTCTTGAAGTAATTTGTGACTTAAATGTGCAATTCACTACTTCATGAAAACGATATTTGCTTTTCACCTTAGGTTGTTTTTACTGTGTCTTTTCAGTTTTTTTAGAAATGAGATTGTTTTAACTGATTTTTTTTCCCCTTAAATAACTACAGTGCAGTCATTGGAGAAATTGATGAAGAGACAGATTCTGCGCTTGATTTGGGGAATATTCGAGCAGAACCTCTAAACTCTGTAGCACACTGAGGAAAAATTACATAATTGGACATCTGTAAATCTTGTATAGAAACTGATTATTCTGAGGATGATGTATGGAATTTTTATGAATGTGTAATTGTAGACTTTGACTCCATATTGATTCATTGTAATATGATATGTAAATTAAAATATTTCTACATTTCCTTGAAAAACATTTTTTTTTCCCCCTAAATCATAATTTTGGTAGCTTGGTTTTATTTTTCTCTTAAATAGTATGAAAATCTAATGTTTACTTTAGGCACTTTTAGAACAAATATTTCGTATTTTAATACTTAATGGAAAACTAGTTAAAGAGAAAAATTTGTGTGCTGTGTAAATCAAGCATACAAATACCATCAATAGTGCAAGATACTTGTGTTTCCCTATTTTTAAGAAAGTCACAGCAAGGTAAGTCTTGTAATATGAACCGTCCTCATTTATCACACTGCCTTGGTGGTTGGTTGCTCTCTAGCACCTTAGAAGTGTAGGTAAAAATGTGTTTGGTTGAGAAAAGGAAAAACGCTAACAAAGTTTCATATTATCTGAAAAAAATGGATTACATATAGTCTTAAAAGCCATCTTAGCTCCTAATCTTAAAAATGGGGGAATTTCTAGTATTAAAGGAGTTTTTTGTTGTTGTTTATAAATGTGAGTAAATAAACCTGACGTTTCTATTGAGGCAGTGCTTGCTGTTATTGTCAACAACTTCCCATGACTCCTTGGTTCCATAAACCTGTTTTTAAAAGAAGTAAACATGGTTTCTCAGAGCAACAATCAGAATTGGTTGATTATTTGAGTGAATCAATTAAGTGGATAATGTCCCTCATCTACAAGTAGGCTGTTTTCTAAAACCCTTTGTACAGCTGTGTGGACTTCTTAAAGAATCCATAGAAACAATGGTACAAATAGTGTTGAGATATCTAGACTAGTCCACAGAAATTCTCATCAACTCACTGAGGGCTAAAGTGTGTAACTTTGTGGTGAGTAGAAAATAGAAAAATACTACAATCTTGTAATTCAAGCAAAATTTAAATAGTTTTTTTTTTTAAATGAAAGTTTTTGGCAATAGGGGTTGGCAAGCTTTTTTGTAGAAATGCAGATAGTAAATATTTTAAGCTTTGAGGGCCATATGGTCTCTCACAGCTACTCAACTTTGTTGTTGTCATATGAAAACAACCATAGATAATACATAAATGAATAGTTGTGGCTGTGTTCCAAATAAACTTCATTTACAGTAACAGGTGGCAGGCTGGATTTGGCCTGTAGGCCATAGTTTGCTGACCCTTGGCTTAAAATAATACAAGCTCAGTAAGAAAAGATGAAGGCTAATTTGTATAAAATCTGAAAAGGGCTTCTGGAGTAGATCCTTTCAGAGTTTAGAGGTAGATTTTGTTCATATTTTTTTAATATTTAAAACTCTACTTATTAGATATGATAGTTTTTTGGTTCACAAATAAAACATTTTCCTCTGGAAAATATCTTCATAGAAATAAGACTTGTAAGAAGAGAACTGTTGAGATAGTTTTCTTCACTGGTCACCAGGCACCGTCACCCAGCATAACTTTCTTGATGTTCTGTTGTTCAGGGCTGCCTCAGGATTAGACAAAGTTTAGTTAGTATTGGCTATCATAACTATTTGGCTTTTGTAGTATATGGTTTTATATCAATAATAAAATGAAAATAATGCAAAGTAAGTAAAGCAAACAGGCAATTTAATGAGGGACTATAAACCAAATGTTCTATATAAGTAAATAGTGGTATTTTAAATGGGTAAACTATTTTCCCAAAACCAAATAAGGAATACAGATCATTCATTTGCTAAGTGAAATGTATTAGAACAGTGCAAATGAAGTCCAAGTCAGATATTTTGCCAACATACTTGACATAACACAAATTACACATAAACCAGTAGACAAACCATCACGGTAATGAGTTTCTAATATGATGTAGCCTTCTGAAATCTTATAATGATGCATTTACCTGACTGATGTCAAAAAATCATTCCCCAAATATGAACTGGATGTTGGTAATGGTTGGTAGAGAAAATGAATGAAAACACACCAAATGGTCTACGCGATTATTTATTCCTGGGTGCGCAGGGTAGGCTTTCTGTGCTTGTAACCAATTCAAATTGGATTTCTTTTTGCATGAGCATTGTAAAGGAACCACAACTATGAGTGGTAACTTGATTAATATGCAGTGTCAAGTTTTTTATGTTCTTTAATGAGATTTTTATTCTGTAATCACTTTTATTTATAAAGAGCCTCAAATCAATTTTAACCTATAATTACCTCTGTGCTCTGTGATTCAGGCACTATCTAAGCCCAGCTTAATAATGCATCAAAGAAATAAATCTTTCCTGGAAAGATATTTTCACTGAACTTTTTTGTAAAGGGCAATTAACTGCAGAAAGGACTTGTTTCTTTTTAACTGAAAACATACTATCCAGAGTAATAGTTTAAAGCATTGCTTTTAGGCTAAAGCACTTTGCTAAGTTAAATGGCCTTAACATGCCGACAGTTTTGGCTTAAATATTACAAATCTTGATGGCAGAAGAATAAGAGATAATTAAAGATAAACTATTAATATTTGCTTTACTTAAAATCCTGTTTAGCACCTTTATAAAATCATTCAGAATTTTTAACCTATTGTGAGATATGATAAAAACTTCTTAGTAGTCACCATAAATATAGGCTATCTGTGTCAACATGTTTCTCAGACGTGTAACAAAGGATTTACCATGTGGATGAGAAAGTATACAGTGCCTTCACAAGGGCATGTGAACCTACTTGGGTAGTAGCCAGAATTATAAAGCAATCTGTAACTGGCAATATAGTGTATTCTGGGCTTTCACCTTCAAAATTTAGTAGGTAGCATTTACTGAGTGCATATCCTGTGCCAGGCATGATGCTCAATGCTTACAACAGTGACCATTTTACATATGGGGAAATTGAGGCTCAGCAGGGTTAAGAGCCTTATGAGAGATCATATGGGTAACAAGGCTCGAATTTGACCAGGTCTTTGTATTTTTATAAACTGCCTATTGGTAGAAAGTATATTATCAAATTCCTGCTGTCAAATATCTATTAGAAACCTGATTGAAAGAAATATTTAGATGATCTAAGGCAGTTCGCGAAGCTTTGTTGTGGGTCATTTTCATAATTACCTGAGTTGCTTTAAATATTATTGGGCCCTACTCTCACTGATGTGGTTCAGTAGATCTGGAATGGGGCAAAAAGGAATACTCAATAAATAGCTAAGGAAAGTAGTAGAATTATTAAAAGACCTATCATATGCCTGGATGAGTCCTAGTTATGCTTCAGAATCCTTACCTTTAAGACATGGTAACAATATGTATTTTTGGTGCTGTAACAAATGAAATTAGGCTCCATTTAAAAAATTTGGTATGATTTATGGGATTTAAACAGTAAACAGCTTATTCTAGGTATTCAAAGGCCAAAGTGAAAAAGTTGCAGATGTGGGTCTTGCCACCTTGGTTTTTCACAGTGCCTCTGGCTACCATATCTCTCCATAAGAGACTGGAGTATTTCAACTTTGAAGATTTAAGGTTAAGTGGAAGGTATGTGTAATAAGTTTACATTATTTAACAAATAGTATGATTATACTTGTCTTATGGCAATCATATACTCTTGACTTGTGGGGTTCAAAAATGAAAACTCAGGTTTAACCTTTCACATGTAAACTAGGATCCCTCCATTCTGAACTTGCATATAATTCTATATCTCATGTTATAAATTTACTTTCACTCATTTTAATATTCTTTTTTACTAATTTGGAGCTTTTTTTTTTAAGTTGGGCTGTTATTCTCAGTTTTTAAGTCATTGGCAAATTTGGTAAAAAAATTCTTTACCTGTAAGACTGAAAAAAACAATGTTGATAAGGCAGAGCCCTCTCCACCTAGATTGATACTGAGCCATTAAACAGCATAGTGTTCCCATTCAAACAGCTACAAATTTGTTTAATTACAAGACATTTAGTCCTTTTCTCCCATCTTGTTTACAGAGATTATTTATGTGAAATTTGGTCAAATGCTTTGCTGTGATCTTTATTCCTCTTTTAGCAGGGAAACTGTGACATGGGCATAGCTGGTCTTCATGAATCAATGCTGCCTCCTAGTGATCATCCCTTTTCTATGTTTCCACAAACAAAAAAAGTGTATTTTGGAATATTGTCAGTGACATTTGTAAAGCCATTTTAGGGCATACCAGGTACCATGCTTGCAACTGTGGATAATGCAGGGAACAACAGTAACAAGTTCTTGTCCTTCTGTAGCTTGTATCTGTCCTTAGCACCTCAACCAAATCATCTTTTGACTCAAAGGCTTACTCTCCAGGGACATGAGTGTTTGTCAAATTCCTTTAGTCTAGGATGTAACTTAACCGGGCTTGGATTCATTTAAACGACTAAAAACTGTCTTTTTAATTGGATCTAATTTGCATTCATCATTTTCCCAACCTTTTTTCTGTTTTAACATTGGAGAGCTTGTGTAGGTTGTGTAACACTAAGGATAAAGGCAAAAGAGGACTTTACCAGCAGTTTTCTCTCATTAGTTAACAATACCATCTGCTGCCCACTGGCATTATTAGGTGCACCATTAAATTTTTTAAACATCCAGTTTCTGTATTGATTTTTGTTATAACCTTTTACTTCCATTTTTTTTGTACATGTTTCTTTTTTAAACATCCTTTTATCTTATAGATGTATTATTTGGCAGAAGTGGCACAGGTCAAGTATTGCTAAAACTGGAATCCAAATACCATGCTATAATTTCTACGCCAGTGTTCTTTCAACTATATGATAAGGCCTTTCTCCTCACTAGGGTAATTTTCAGTTATACTGTAAACCTTTGGTTTTTGTTTTCTTTTCCCTATATACTGGCCTTAAAAATACCAAATAATGCAAATGGTACCGAATTGTTATTACATTTGAAATACGTTAAAAGGAAAAGAATTCAGGATCAGGGGATGGGGTGGGACACATCTCTGGGGGATATATCACTTAGGTCATGTATGAAAAATTGTGTGTGTGTGTGTGTGTGTGTGTGTGTGTGTGTGTGTGTGTGTGTGTTGGGGGCAGGCAGGAAAATGTTCTGTTTGATGTCTGAAAATATGCACGATGTATCTTACATTTCACTTAATTTGTCTTCTATCAGGAAAATCATAGATTATAATTACACACTACAAAGTAAATTCATAAACTGATAAGTTGCCAGAAAGCACTGCAGTATGGCTTATATAACATTTTAAAAATAATTTTTTAAAGAGGTCAAAATGATAGCTAAATTTTTTTAATTTTATTTATTTTAAAAGTTTTAAAAAGTGTTTAGATCTTTCAACCTGATTTGGGTAAACTTTACCACAGTTATGTAGAAAAGGACCAGAGATAACTAAAGATAAGTAGGAGGTATAATTTTGAGGAATTTTTAAATTAGAGTCAGGTGAGGCCAGTGTAGCATGGCAGTGAAGTAAATCAGACTTAGCTGGTAGTTTTAGCAAATTAATCTCCCATGTCTTGGGTACCTCAGTAAAAATGGGACAACCCCCCTTGAGTTGTTTTGAAGATTAAGATAATAAACACTTAGAATACTACCTGGAACAAAGTAATGTGTCAGTGTTAACAATAGCTAACATATATCCTATTACTGAATGAAGGACTCTTAAGTTATCTATTGTTACCTAGGAAAAGTACTCAGAAGTAATTAAGAACATTCCTTGATAAAGCTCTTTGATGGAAAAACACTAGTAAAATTCTGTACAGAACTGTAAGTTTATTGGAAATAAGTATCTTTCCCTTGTGCAAAAGGTGATGTGAAGTTTTGATCACCACTTTTTTTAAATGCCAGAGGTAGAGAAAGTATAGAGAAAAACAGTCAGTGATTAGATGTCATATAAAGATTAGATCTCTTTAGTGTGAAAAGATAAATGGGAAATGGGAATATGCTAAAAGTCTAAAATTGAGAATGAATAAGAACTTGCATATTTCATTTTGTATATTAAAACTAAGTATCCTATAAAGATTGGAAGGATAGTTTAGGGCAAATAAAATTCTACATTAAACAATGAATAATAAATCTAAACAATTTATCAATAATAGTTCATTTCCTGAGAATTTACTATAAGAGAACCTTCACTGAGAGATGACATGACCGGTAAAGTGTTATTTGAAAGCAATATATAAATGTGCCCAATGTATGGCAGAGCTTGCAAATGCTTCTATGTGCAGAGACATGGGGGAGCACAGAGCAGAATTCAAGTAAATAGATTTGTGCTGGGTCCTTATGGATATTAAGGCTTTGCATAAATGGTTGAGAAAGCTTTCCACATTGGTTGACACAAAGGCAAGAACAAGCAAGATGTGTAATAATTCCTTGAGTAACAGACTGATTTATCTGTGCAGTAAAGCTCAAATCCTGCACACTCCAAAAAAAGGACTGGGCCTTGTCCTTCTGTCTTCTGGGGAGATAACCTTTGAGCCCTTGGAATATCCTTTCTGATAAGAGCTTTTGCATGCCTCAAGTCTTGGGCCATGCTTGTTTCAGTTGAACTTCTGGGGGTTGGAGACTAATGGAAGTTAGTCATGTGGGAGCTACTTGTCTATGTATCTATAAACAGTATTCAGAGAGCCTGGGTAAAAAGCCCCTAACACCAAGACTTGAGAGAGTTTCTCTGGTTAGCAACACTTGGCATGTGTCATCAAATACTATTGCTGGGAAAATTCGGTGTTATCTGTGCAACTCCACTGGGAGAGGACTACTGGAAGCTTATAACTGGCTTTTCTGGGTTTTCACCCTAATTATCTTTTTCCTTCGCTGATTTTAATCTGAGAAAAGAAAAGGCAATCAAATAATCTACAGTCTTGAAACCAGAGCTAACTGAGATCTGCCCTCAGACCCTTGATGGTGAAAACAAAGTACTGATTACTGTTTTAACTATCAAACATTTTAGAACAAACTCTGGGCCTTTACCTGTGTTTGCTTTGGTTTAAATTTTTTTTTTTCTCAGAAAAAGCATATACAGTTAAATCTGACTTCTTGAAGATCGAGGATCCAGGATCTTAACTGGATCCTGTCTCTTGATACTGTGGATACAAAGCTACCATGGACGGGCGGGGGCGGGGGGGGGGGGTTGGTCTGAAAGCCTGGCCGACTTGGAGTTAAATTATGGTTCAGCACATTTTAACTGTGGGATCTTGGGCCAATTAAATCAAGTTCCCTAAATCACAATTTTGTAATTAATAAAAAGAAGAAAATGACAGCATGGTAACTTTGCAGAGCTGTTATGATTATTATACAGAGAACACATGTTAAGCACATAATGTCCTATCTAGTTCAGAGTAAAACAATGAATAAATGTTAGTTCCATTTCTCTTCATTCCCTTATTTAAGAGGTAATAAATCTATAGAAATCCTACCTGCTAATGAGTCTTCTTCAGAACTCTCATCCATAACTAAAAAGTAAGAATGAATTTGAATCGGCAATAGGAAAATATATAATAATATTATGAGTACAATACTCTTATGCCTGGCCACAAACTATCCCTTTGGAACACAACTGGAAAATATTCCAGAGTATTAATTATACTCTTGGTGGGCAACTGATACATTAAAGTCCTCCCCACCATCACAAATTATTATATGCAAGGGAGAATGTGATTTATCAAAATTTGATACAAGTGAATTATAGTTATCATAATCCTAACCCAATAAAATCAACAGAAATGGCATCATGAAAAGAATTGGTATTACAATTGGGGAACAACAAATTTAAACAGCACAATTCTTCTAGACCTCATCCATTAGGGGCAGTAAGGAGATAGCATACTTAGCTAATTCTTTAGTTCAAGGAGGGAATGTAGGTAGAGACTGTTCAGTTTAGCATGAAGAACCCATCATAAGGTCTAGAGGCACCATACTCTGCCACATTAGAAAACAGGTAAGAGACAATGATCCTTGCAAAAACTTTCCAGTGGCCAGGGGAAGGGAGTACAGGAGACAAGTGTATTTCCTTCCTATTCTCAGAGAGATGGTAATAAACTCATTTAGTTCTAGCCATTTTATGTACCCTGTGAATAGAGTCCTGCAAACAAGGCTATTTCTTCTCTCGGAAGAATAAATGAAAAGGTCCCACGCTAAGAACTTACCTACTCTGAACTACTTGGAGGTTCTACTCAGTAAGTTTAAGATCAACCATTTAGGGGTACCTGGATGGCTCAGTCAGTTAAGTGTCCGACTCTTTATCTCAGCTCAGGTCTCAATCTCAGGGTCGTGAGTTCAAGCCCCACAATTTTCATTACAGCATTTTGTTTTTGTGACATATTTTTGCACTTCTATTAAAACTTCAAGTCCAGAAATGGGATATTTATATACTTACTCTACAAATACAAATCTGGTTGATGTAATAAAATGTCTTGTTCTAACAAAATTAGTAAATGTTATGAACTAAATGTTTATATCCCCCCAAAACTGACATGTTGATACCCTAATTCCAATGTGATGGTATTTGGAGGTGGGGCCTTTAGGAGGTAATCAAGTCACAGAAACATTCATGAATGGGATTAGTGCCCCCATAAGAGACCAGAGATCGCTAGCTAGCTCTTTCAGCCATCTGAGGACACAAAGTAAACCAAGAAGGCCCTCCTCAAGAACCAGACTATGCTAGCACCCTAATCTCAGATTTACAGCCTCCAGACTTATGGGAAATAAATGTCTGTTGTTTAAACCACTGATGTATAGTACTGTTAATAGCCCGAATGGATTAAGACAGTAAATCATGACAATTAGCCAACAAATGGGAGAAAAATATTTTGTTCTAATGGGAACAACTCATTCTCTTCAACTTACAAAAGAGAAAGGTTAATAGATTATTAATGTAACAACATATAAAAGAACTTGTGATTCTCAATAAGGAATTGCTTTTCCAACTTCTATACTGATCTGCAAAAGTAAATTAAGAATATAACCTGACATCTTTTATTGAAGTTCATATTTCTTTGTGTTTGTGTACAGTCCCAGTTTAAATGGACAGGTGCTTTTATGATGAATAAGTTGCTATCATTTATTACAAGAAATAATTTGTTGTAAAAATAATAAACCCATTTTATAACATCCACTTTGTTTCTAATTATATAGAAATAAATAACACTTGTTTTCTAATTTATACAAAGGCACCATATGGATTTAATGAATTTAGTAAACTTCTGAAATTAAATTTCTCTTCAGACATTATTTCAGAATCTCACAATGAACATCTTAAATAATAAATTGTAGAATTTTAAGAAAAACAAATTTACATATTGATTTTTATTTATTTATTTATTTTTAAAGATTTTATTTATTTATTTGACCTAGAGAGAGATAGCGAGAGCAGGAACACAAGCAGGGGGAGTGGGAGAGGGAGAAGCAGGCTTCCTGCTGAGCAGGGAGCCCCATGTGGGACTCGATCCCAGGACCCTGGGATCATGACCTGAGCCAAAGGCAGACGCTTAACGACTGAGCCACCCAGGCACCCTACATATTGATTTTTAAACAGCTCTTTTATAATGAAAAATTTCATAATCCTACTTTCTATATCTTTGGCAGAATCAACAAGAGAAAACCCACTACCAGAAGTTTTAATTGATAGCTATGTTTGAAATAAAGAATATTTGGATCTCCTTTATTATTTTTTCTTAGAAATCACATGACTATTATATATAAAAAAATTACTATTTTAATACTGATATGATGTACCAACCATATTACATAATACTCATATTTCTCGTAACAGACAGAAGGTCATAACTCAGTTATATAAAATTGGTATATAATTTCTATACACTTCAAACTTCTGAGCTATATTAGCTTTATATTAGCATTTAAATGAAGAATTATCACTGAGTAGTCCTGAACTGAAAGCAGTACAACTCATTAAATTAACCAGAGGTCACATGATAAGATCCTGAAGTCCTGAAATTAGTTTTCCCAGTTTAGACACATAGCTATCTTTTCTTGGTAAAGTACTTTCTCTTTGTCTCCTGTAAATGTGGCTCTTGCGTGACCTTCCTAACTCCCAAGTGTTGTGGGGATTTAATGACATAACATATACAAATGTTTTGTGAGATAGTGAAGCAACAGAAGAATGTGCTCATTAACTTTATTACTGTCCTATTCTGGATCCTTCAATAAAACCCACTGTCTGTTTTTACATAGTTGCTAAGGTCTCAAAGTTCTGCAGTTTTCACAAAATGTTTTAAATCCTAATATTACTTTATTAGGTGGTTTATTGCTTGTGGTTTGTAATTTCATGACTTGCACTCAGCTACTACATCATTTGTAACTAAAGTTACATATATTATAAATCATTAGATAACAAATTTGTGATTGTATATAAGAAACTTTAGGGTCTCCATTAACAGTGGCCAATCATGCTAATGGGAGACAGCTAACAGATCAAGTCAAGACTGATGTGGAAAACTATTCCCATTCTATTCACTCACATTCCAAACCAGAAAATCTTTGTGAGAATAATGCTCAATCTCCATGTTGATCCCCAATTGTTTTGGAAGATGGAAACTACTTTTTATACTTGGATTGTGATACATGGATGGGTTCGAATAAACCTTCCCTAAGAGACAGCTCCTCTAGATTCAGAGGATCCTGTTGAACCTTGAAAATTATGGCAGCCTCTCCTAAAACTGAGGTACAGACAGGAGTCACATGGGAGGTGTTCATTACTATATCAAATTTAGGACTTGAGTAAATGACCTTAGTAGTGGGAATCTAAGGTAAACAATCCCCCAGTGCTCTGGAGGAAGATGACAGGAATTTTCATAGTCTGACACAGGCAGCTACAAAGGATTTAGGTCTTGGGAGACCATCTAGGAGCAAAGAAAGGAAACTGATGCCTTTTTGCAATACTATCTGAATCTGATGGCTTCAGCTTGATCCCTATTAGCAATCCTTGGATTTCCACCCTAAGTATCCTGCTTGCCTCATCCTAGTCACAGCCCTGATTTCTTAGCAAGAACAACAAAGGTCTCAAAAGGGAATCTAGCCTGAAGATCTGGGGGATGATCTGGGCTTCACGTAAAGTTCTGACTGAAATGAGGGACTGCTTTGGAAACAATACCTGAGCACTCCGCTGTGCACTAACAGAGCTATACTCTAAGAGTCCAAGTATGGTTCACTCCTAGAGATCTGGGCCAGCACTTATGAATAATTTAGCTTTTCTCTACTAATTTGAATTTTCATAATGATCAAATACTAATTCTCATTGATATTTGGATGTGTTTCTAAACTTTCTATTCTATTCCATTCATTTGTCCATCTATTATGCTGTCAGTAAAACAATAATTAGTGGAAATTTATAAATCTCTTTTTTCAGAGTGCCTAGGTGGCTCAGTCGTTAAGCGTCTGCCTTCCGCTCAGGTCATGATCCCAGGGTCCTGGGATCGAGCCCCGCATCAGGCTCCCTGCTCTGCAGGAAGGCTGCTTCTCCCTCTCCCACTCACCCTGCTTGTGTTCCCTCTCTCGCTGTGTCTCTCTCTGTCAAATAAATAAATAAAATCTTTTAAAAAAAATCTTTTTCCAAAATTTTTCTTAATATCATCATAAAAGTATACCAGCATCACAAATAATTCTAATTTTTAAAATCTTGATATTTTGATTTGGTTTATAGGAAATTGCTAAAATAATAAAAGTTTACATATTTTAGATAAATGAGTCTTTTTGTTCAAGAACATGGAGCACCTCTCCACCCAAAGGTTTTTCTTAGATGCCTTAGTAAAGCATACAGTTTATACCTATCTGTCTATCTACCTACCTACCTACCTACCTAAAGTGTGTTATTAAAACAACAAAGAGATCTACACACCTATTAGAACAGCCAAAACCCAGAACACTGAAAACATCAAATACTAGTGAGGACATGGAGCAACAGAAACCCTCATTCATTGCCAGTGGGAAGGCAAAATGGTACAGCCACTTTGAAAGATTGTCATCTTCTTACAAAACTAAACATACTCTTACCATATAATCCAGTAATCACACTCCTTGGTATTTACGTAAAGGAGTTGAAAACTTATGTCTGCGAAAAATTTTGCCCATGAACATTTATAGCAGCTTTATCCATAATTGCCAAAACTTGGTAGCAACCAAGATGTCCTTCAGTAGGTGAATGGATACTGTGGTATATCCAGATAATAGAATATTGTTTAGTGCTAAAAAGAAATGCACTACCAAGCCATGAAAAGACATGGAGGAAACTTAAATGCACACTACTAAGTGAAAGAACCAGTGTGAAAAGGCTACATACTATATGATTCCAGCAAACGTCATTTTGGAAAAGGCAAAACTGTGGAAACAGTAAAAAGAGGTTGTCAAGGGCTGGAGGGAGGGTGGAATGAATGGGAGAACACAGGGCAATGGACCTCTTCTGTAGGATACTGTAATGTTGGATGCATATCATTATACATTATACATTTGTCCAAACCTAAAGTACATACAAGACCAAGAGTAAATGTAAACTACAGATTTGGGGTGACTCTGATGTATCACTGTAGGTTCATCCTTGGTAACCAATGTACAGTTTTGGTGAGTTATGTTGATAGTGTGGGAGGCAATGCATGTGTTGGGACAGAGGTTTATGGGAAATATCTGTAACTTCTCAATTTTGTGAACCCAGAAGTGCTCTAAAATATAAAATCTATTTTAAAAATCTCTGATCTTATCAAAAATATTTTTACTTCAGAAGTGTCTATATTATGGGAGTTTTTTTCTCTCATTACAAACTTTCCTATATATGCTAATATTTGATAATTTAAAATGTGTATACTGGAAAAGGAAATGATGATTTATGTACTTTCTATTACTATTTAAATTTAGTTAAACCTCTTTAAAATTGTCAGTAATGTGTCGTATAATGAAAGGATCAGGATTCCGCTAAAAGTTTGTTATTGCGGCTGTTGATGTTGAAATTTTGATTTGTGAATGACTAAGAGACACACTGTCTGGGATCCTATGTGAAGTTACTATTTTAAATGCTACGATGCCCCAGATGCTGAGGAGCCTTAGAAAGGGAAAAAATGCCTCACTGGGAACGCAGACCATGTCTAGCTGCACTTGTATGTGGAGTCAGGGCAGGCGCACCAGGCTTTTCTCAGAATATGTCTCTACCACTTCCCGGCCGCGCCCTATCGGCCTCCTATCACACTGTTCCTATTATCTCGTTTTTATGACTCTTAGGTGAGGCTATGGATCCCCATCAAAAGACTATAGGGCACTTACCTCATGTTCCCCACTCAGCACCCCTGTGGATTTCCTGAGCTCTCTTAGTGGGACCTACTCACGCCTACGTCCCCGCAGTCTCTCCTCTGGGTGGAAGAGGACCTGGACTGCCACTTGCCCTTCCTTTCCAAGAAAAAACACAACCTATTTCATCGTCCTGGGGAGTGGGTTGAGGATCGCCTGAATGAATCCAGATGTTCCCCAAGTTTCCCGTTTCTCGCTGCCGCCTGATCCCACCCGGGAGCACAAGGTCACAGAAGCAGTTCTTGCAGTGGTGACGCCCAGCATCAAAGCACCGCTGCTTATAACCTCGTACTTTCGGGGAAGGCAACGAAGCTAAGGAAACTCTTTAACGACTCCTAACTACGAGGCAGTAGCTCTGGGCGGGTGCACATGTTCTAGCTGCAGGGACCCAGTGCACAGGCGCTGGTCGGCCCCCTTCTCTGGTTTAGGAAAAGTCCGGGGGCTGCTGTGTCCTTTGCTAGACCCGGTGATAGCAGAGTGGTTGGAATGGGGGTGGGGGGGTGGGGGGGAGTGGCGTTCAGGTGGGCAGTAGAGCCTATGGACAAGGTGTCTTGCACAATACCAGGGCCCTGCCGACCTGGGGCTGCAACACCGGGAAAGCCTCATCACCCAGAAAACTTCCCTAGGCACCCTGAAATTTTTTACCCCGATTCTAGTGGCAGAAGCTTCATTCCTGGAGCTTACTCCACTCCCACATCTGGAAGGTAGTGGGGATTATAATTTGGGAGCCCATGCAGCAACCCCTGTCCCTGCCATGGTTTCAGAGTCTGATAGCACGTGTCCCTGAAGGGAAACCTATGAGGACAAAGGGGGAAGTACCCTGTCCAGATGAAAAGAAAAAAGGCATTTCACAGTCTCTCCTCTCCTCTTCTGGCTCTGCCTCACTCAATAAAAGCTTTACACTTTATTCCTAATGCCAAATGAGTTTCATGAATTCAGTCATAGAGTGATACTGACACAATTTAAAGAAATTTCTCTACAACTTTAAAGAACTGTGAACATCATCAACCCTCTACTTTTGTACCCAGCTTAATTACATGCAAAATGGTTTTGCGTTAAGGAATTTCATTTTAAAATTTATTATTCAAAATGAATCTTTCATATAAATCTATTTAATGTGTTTCTCTCCTCCTGCTCTTATAAATAAATATAACAAATATAAAAAAATATAACAAGAAAGTAGCTTTGGTCACTTATGGTTTCTGGTCTTCCATATTTTTCAATACAGTCAAATCTTTTTTTCAGTCAACTTTTGATTCAAGTGGATCTTAAAACACTGAAAGACTTTGGAAAAATATTGGTAGTGTATTTTATGAAACATAAATACTTTCATACATTGTAAACTAGTAATCTCAGTCATAGAACTGTCTCCAACGGACATAATTCCCAAGAAGAAAACATGGATAGCAAGATAAGGTTTTCAGTATTTAATGGTGGGAGGAAAAAAATGGGAAAAAAATGTAATACCTCACAGTAAGGGAATGTCTGAGTGAATTATAGTGAATTAGAGTATCATGTAGCCAATCAATATAATTTATATCAAAGATACATGATTCCAAGGATTCTGAAGTAGTATAAATGTAGTATAAAGGAGAAAAGATCTGCCTCATGAGAACAATCTTGGGAAGTGATTAGTTTATCTTCTTTCTATTACATTGAAGGAACTGAGGCTATAGTTAAGAAGCTTGAACATTCTTCTGCTTCTAAGTGGCTAGGTAGGTTTTTGAGTCTACTACATCTTTTCCACTCTGCTACTAAAACATTAATGGAATAATAAATATATATATATAGGAAGTACAGAAGTTGGCAAATTTTTTTCTTATAATGACTGTAGAAGGCAGAAAACTCATTTTAAAATCTTAATAACTCATTGATAAAGTACTTACATTTTGTCAAGGCTTAAAATTCAGAAGTCAGGAGATAAATTAATCTTAGAATATTTGTGAAAGAGTGACTATTCAAATGGACAATAGCCAGACCATATATGAAAATAGAACTCTGATCCATAATCTCTGAAATCAGCACAGAATTCAATGAATGAAGGTTTTGACCAAAACCTTGTCATGACTGCCAGTTTTCCAATATTTCACTTCCCCCTCTTTCTGCTTCTAACTCAACACTAACCAGAGAAAGCCAAATATGCTCTTCAAATTAATCACATAAGATGCAACACTTCTAATTAACCAATCTGCAGCTTCCCCATGCCAACCACCTCCAATTAGACTTCAAGTATGAAGTCTTCCATTTTTTTCAATGTTAGAGCTTTTCCACTTTCCTGATTTCCTTTGAGTCTCCATCAAATGTAAGTGATGATGGCTGACTCCCTCACTACAGCCTCTGAATAGCTTCTATTTATTCTCATTTGGGTTATCTTTTATTTCCAAAGTTTTCTTAGACCACCCAGCAAGATTTGATTTGCATCATCTATCTATCACTGCAGATCCCAATTTCAACTGGGCGCAGGTCCCATGGAGACTTCTGCCTTGCTTTTCGTGGCTTATTGAATCCTTGCTAACATAGAAAGTCCTCACGGTCTGAACTCTGCTCTCTTCCTATTGAGTTCCTGGGCTATTTATTCTCATCTTGGTAATAAACTAAGATGAACTTTTTGATTTCCCAGTGCATATAAAAGTTATGTTTACACTGTACTGTAGTCTATTACGTCTGCAATAGCACTGTGTCTAAAAATATAATGTCCATATGTTAATTAAAAATACTTCCTTGCTAAAAAAAATGCTAACCATCATCTGGGCTTTCAGTGAGTCCTAATCTTTTTGCTAGTGGAGGGTCTTGCCTCAATGTTGATGGCTCCTGACTGACTAGGGTGGTGGTTGCTAAAGGGCGGGGTGGCTATGGCAATTTCTTAAAAGAAGACAACAATGAAGTTTGCTGCATTAATGGACTTTGCAAATGATTTCTTTGTAGCACACAATGCTATTTCATAGCATTTTACCCACAGTAGAACTTCCTTCAAAATTGGAATCAATCCTCTCAAAACCTGCTGCTGCTTTATCAACTAAATTTATACCATATTCTAAATCCTTGTTGTCATTTCAACAATCTTCATAACATCTTCATCAGGAGTAAATTTAACCTCAAAGATCCACTTTCTTTGCTCAACCATAAGAAGCAACAACTCATCCATTAAAGTGTTATCATGAGATTGTAGCAATTCAGTCATATCTTCAAGCCCCACTTCTCATTCTAGTTCTCTTTCTATTTTCACCACATCTGCAGTTACTTCACTGAAGTCTTTAACCCTTCTCCTCCAAGTCGTCCTTGAGGGTTGGAATCAACTTCTTCCAAACTTCTGTTAATGTTTATATTTTGAACTCTTCCCATGAATCACAAATGTTCTTAACGGCATCTAAAAGGGTGAATCTTTTCCAATTTACTTTGCTCAGATCCATTAGACGAATCACTATCTATGGCAGCTCTGACCTTACAAAATTGTACAAAAATATATTTCTTAAATAATAAGACTTGAAAGTCAAAATTACTCCCTGAGCCATCGGCTGCAGAATGGATGTTGTGTTAGCATGAAAGTAGGCATTAATCTCCTTGCACATTTCCACTGGAGCTCTGGGGTAACCAGGTGCATTGTCAATGAGCAGTCACATCTTGAAAGGGATCTTTTTGTCTGAGCAGTAGTGGGCTTTAAATTTTTCAGTAAACCATGTTGAAAAAAGATGTGCTGTCATTTAGGCTCTGTTGTTCCATGTACAGAGCACAGCCGGAGTAGATACAGCATTGTTTTTAGGGGCCCTACAATATTTGGAATGGTAAATGAGCAATGGCTTCCTCTTAAAGTCACCAGCATTAGCCCTAACAAGAGAGTCAGCCTATCTTTTGAAGTTTTGAAGCCAGGCATTGACTTCTTCTCTCTAGCTATAAAAATACTAGATGGCATCTTCTTCTAATATAAGGCTGTTCTGTCTACATTGAAAATCTGTTGTTTAGTGTAGCCACCTTCATTATTTATCTTAATTATTATTAATTATCCTTAGCTAGATCTTCTGGGTAACTTGCTGGAGCTTCTGTATAGGCACTTGCTGCTTCACTTTGCACTTCTATGTTATGGAGATGGCTTCTTTCTTTAAACCTATGCCAACCTCTGTGAGCTTCAAACTTACCTTCTGCAGCTTCCTCACCCCTCTCAGCCTTCACAGAACTGAAGAGAGCTAGGGCCTTGCTCTGGATTAGGCTTTGACTTAAAGGAATGTTGTATCTGGTGATCTTCTATGCAGACTACCAAAACTGTCTCCACATCAGCAATAAGGCTGTTTTGCTTCTTATCTTTCATATGTTCACTGGAGTAACACTTTTAATTTTCTTCAAGAACTTTTCCTTTGCATTCACAACTTAGCCAACTATTTGGCACAAGAGGCTTAGCTTGCAGCTTACCTCAGCTTTTAACATGCCTTCCTCACTAAGCATAATCATTTCTGGCTTTTGATTTAAAGAGAAAGACTTGAGATTCTTCCTTTCACTTGAACACTTAGAGTCCATTATACAGTTATTAATTGTCCTAATGTCAATACTGTTGTGTCTCAGAGAGTAAGGAGGCCCGAGGAGAGGGAGAGACAGGAGGAACAGCAAGTTGGGAGTAGTCAGAAGATACACATATTGACCGATCAAGTCTGCTGCCTGATAAGGGTGTGGTTCATGGCACCACAAGGCAATTATAATAGTAACGTCAAAGATCACTGATCACATCACCATAACAAATATAATAATAATGAAAAAGTTTAAAATACTGTGAGAATTATCAAAATGTGACCTAGAGACATGAAGTGAGCAAATGCAGTGGGAAAAATGGTGCCAGTAGACTTGCTTG
This sequence comes from Eumetopias jubatus, assembly GCF_037043125.1. Classification (NCBI taxonomy): domain Eukaryota; kingdom Metazoa; phylum Chordata; class Mammalia; order Carnivora; family Otariidae; genus Eumetopias; species Eumetopias jubatus. The sequence continues at coordinate 76,838,238 of NW_028274820.1, forward strand.
ATGCAGTTACCACAAACCTTCAACTTATTAAAAAAAAAAAAGGCAATATTTCCAAAGTACAATAAAATGAGGTATGACTGTATTTGGCAATTGAATATTACTATCATCAGACATTTTACAAGTGATGAGGATTTGACTATGAACAAAAAAAGTTCAAGCTCTCATGGATCTTGTGACCCAAAGGGCAAGGGGGAGAGGAGTAGATAATAAAGCACTGTAAGTGACAGAATGGCAAGACAACCAGAAAAGGCTTCACTGATGTCCCTTACGAGGGGAGGAATGTCCCAGGATACAATGAAAGGAAGAGTCTTCCCCAGAATCATCCTGAAGCTAGACTGTGCTGGATGTGTTCAAGGTATGGCAAGGAGCACAGTGAAAACTATGTGTTTGGTATTTTGTTTTTAAATGCAAAATTGTAAAGTCCCTTTAGCAGATTTTAAAAGATTACAAAAACATGCCAGAAATTTAACAGATGTTTTGTTTGGGTCATGAGACTATGATTGATACCTTTTCTTATTTCCTTTTTTCTTTTCTGTAATACCTAAATTTTCTTAATATGTATTACTGTGGTATTTCTAAAAAAGAAAAAAGGTTTTGTCAATGAAAGTGCTTGTAAATAAAAGAGAATTTCCATTTACACAGGGTTATTTATAATGTTTTCCTCTATTTTATAGCTGATATATTAATAATTTTACTTTATTTAAATGCTCCAATGCATGCTTAACACATTATGTTTCAAAGTTTACACTTATGAATATGCCATTCAAAATTCTGACTAAAAAGACTTTTGCTGACTATAAGCTGATTACAAATTGTATCCTTTCAACTGATAGTTCATGATATAGATGTTTGTCTTTTGAAATCTCTTCACATCTTCTAAGGTGAAAATTGTTCTCCATTAACAAACTTTTCTTCAAATAAGTAGTCAGTGAAATGCTGTGACATTTCATTTAATTGCTCTTTCAAAACAGACTTTTCTAATTCAAGGCAGCAGCAAAGGACTTGTAGAAATGAGATTATATGTCTAGAAAACAAGTAATATTTGTAATGTCTTCATTTGTGTTCAAATATTTTCACTCCTATTTCTTAAATTCTACGCCTCAACTACAAAACAATTATAATTTAGCATCAATATTTTTGTATTTTATGGTCATTTAAAAAAATGAATAATTAAATTATCCCCTTGGAATCTGACAGAAATACAACCTTTAATGTTTACCATCTTTTTTAATATGTTTGGGCAATTTTCTTGACCTAATATTTCTATCATGCTTCAAAACATACAAAGATTAACATTTCATTAAAAACTGCAACATGTATTGCCATGGGTAAGAGGAATGGGGGTGTTTTTAATTGTTTAGCCTCAGGAGATACTCAAAATATAAGAGTGGTATTTTTAACTTTCTACAGCTTTATTTCCCTAAAGACCTGAAGTATAAACCACAGAAATTCTTTACTTCTTATAGCTGCGTGAACATTATGAGAGAGAGAGACAGAAGGAGATGGTAAGAGAGGAGCATATAAGGATGAAGAACAAGAGTCCAAAAAACAAAATTTCTTGAGTGTGTAAGATTAAGTTACAAAGGAAAATTCAGGTAAATTCTCTCTTAAATTCAGTTACCTCAAGGCAATAGGACCAAGCACTGTTCTAAGTATCATAATGATAGATTTGAGGGGATGAAGAAAGGGTGAGTAGTTGTGACAGTCATATGATCTCCTATTGCCATCAGGTTCCCTCTCTATCTTAAATTTCCTTTTTTTTTTTTTCTTTTTTACACTATAGTTGAAGGGTAGGGAAGGAGTGTGTTTGCTGGTGTATTCACAGAGTATAACTATAAAAATTTTTATGTCGTCCAATTAAAAAAATGTCGGTGTAACATATATCCACCAAAAACCAAACAAAGAAAAAAAGCTATGTTTTACAGACCTAAATAACTGTTTGTTTTTTTTGAAAATAAGCACCAAAAATTATTTTAATAGATGCATAGTATTTTCAATTCACAAATACTGCTACCTAATTTTAAGTTTCATGTAATGATTAAGTATATATTATATTAACAATTAAAATATACTTAGCTGAAGTGTTTTTAGAATAAAATTAGAAATTTACTAATAGCTTTATATTTATTAAAATTTTTGTTTTTTATAACTGGTAATTATTATAACTAGTCATATTTTGTTTTTTATAACTAGACTATGGATAAAAATTATCTTAATCATTTGATATCTCTTTACATTTTCAGTCAACACAGTGTCAAAATGTTTTAATTACAAAGAACAGTTCTTAAAAATATTTAGCATTTCAAAATTGGGAGAAAATTTCTATTCCGAATTTAAATATTATTTGAGAAAACTGAGTCCCTTTCTAAAAAGCAAACCATTAAAACTATTTGTTTAGTTTGTATCTTCTTACCTTCCTTCAGTTCTTCTCTATCAAATGTAGTGCCCAAGGTTGTATCTTCAGAGTTAGAGGTCTGTTCAACTTTCTTCTTCTTTCCATAACTGGCAATTAATTGATGATATCTATCCAGAAAGAGAAAATATATATGAATTCCAGGATTCATAAATAGTTAAATTCATAATACATAATCATCAGATCAAAACCTTAGACGTTAGCTGATGCCTTCCTAAGTATGTCTTAAACTTGCTGCTGACCTCAAGCCTCCTTTCAAGCCAATTCCCTTAACAGACACCATTTTTATTTCACATACTCCCATTCTCTGGTATTTTTCTTCCTGCTATCACAAATAAATTACCAGCAAGGTAGAAAAAATAGCTTTAGGTTATTTTTGATGTATTAGGTTGCTAGGGTTGCCTCACAAAAATACCACAGACTGGGTGGCTTAAACAACGGACATTTATTTTCTCACAGTTCTGGAAGCTGGAAACCCAAGATCAAGGTGCCAGGAGGGTTGGTTTCCTCTGAGGGCTGTAAGGGGAGGATCTGTTCCAGGCCTCTCTCCTTGGCTAGGAGATGACTGTGCTTTGCTGACTCTTCACCTAAAAGTTGCCCCTCTGGCAACAAGCACTGTTGGTGTCTCTATGTCCTAATCTCCTCTTCTTACAAGAATACCAGTCAAACTGGATTAGGACCCACTCTACTGCACAGTCATTTTAACTTAACATCTCTTTAAAAGCCCTCTCTCCAAATACAATCATCCAAATTCTCAGGTACTGGGGGTTAGGGCTTTTTAACACATGATTTTGAGGAGGGAGGAATGGGACACAATTCAGCTCATAACACTTGGCCTTAATGAGCAGGGGGAGGGGCACAAGGAAAGTGAGAGAATCCTTAAAGAGACTCCCCACTGAGTGTGGAGCCTGACGCAGACTCCATCCCAGGACCTGAGGATCATGACCTGAGCTGAAATCAAGAGTTGGCTGCTTAACTGACTGAGCTACCCAGGTGCCCCTATATCCAAACTTTTTAAAAGATAAGGAAAATTCCCTATTTAAAAGGAACAGGAGTTCTTTTTATAAAATGAAGAATCCTTTCATAGCATAGATAGTCATCAGTAATTTATCTCTTTACTTAAAGTTTTATAACATGGTTTGCTTAAACCAAGGTAAAGCAAGGTACATATGTCCAGGATTGCAAAGAAAATATTGTATTCAATTATGGTTTATATATTTAATGGGTTATGAATCCCTTAGTTTATAAAGTTCAATTTAGACTAAAAAATAAACATCTGAATATATATATATAAATTACTTCTTTCTCTCTCCTTTCTTTTTTTTTCCTCTCCTCCCACCCCTATGATGTCCATATGGAATTAATGATTAAAAGATATCACTAAAATATGAATAAGGTAGGTGGAAGAACAAGAAAACAATAAACTAGAAAAAAATACCTATGTATAATTAAAATTTTACTTTAAAATGAACTTATAAGGAAAATACCTTTACTTAACTTCATTAGCTATATGTAAATTTCTGTTCATTTCATCTTACTTTCTCATTGACTATTAAAATTAGAAATGCATATTTATACATGAAAAGTTCTGTCTTTTGGGTTAATGAGAATATATACTTAAGAATTTTGAAAACTTATCAAACTAAAGTTAGCTAACAAAACAATAATAATATTCAAAACTTGAATAAAATTTTTACATTACTAATGTGTAAAAACAATGAAGGAGGCTTGTGTAGATTAATCATCTTTGGCCCAACACTATTACCCAGATGTTTTATTATTGGCTATGTCACTATTTGCTGAAATCACTGTCCTGACATACTTCAAATTCCCATGCCACTAGGAGTTAATCTGCAAACTCAGAATACCTACAGTTCTTATATTGATTCGACCCTACAAACAGGTGAAATCAAGGATCCCTGGATCCCTGTGGCCAGAATTCATAATATGGTTACCCCTACTGCAGAGCTTTGCACTTTGTCAGCTTTGTACTTTGGGAGCTCATGGTTCTTTCCTTATGATCAAATCCCATACAATTGTTAAAAGATATGCAGTACCACTTACACAGTAAAACCATTGAAAGAAGCATATTCCTCAGCTGTGAATCCGTAAATATCTTGGCGAGATAGGTCCACTTCTTGCTGAAGAAGAAGACTGACTAAATTTGTTGGTTCATCACTTAGAGCAATCATAAGGGCTGTTCTGGAGCAAGAGGGATACATAAACATGTATTTATAGATCTTAAAAACATGTCTTGTACTTTTTTTTAAAAGTTAGTCTTCCAAATTTACTGTTCAAATGTAGACTATCAGGGAAAGAGTCAGGGCAAGAATGTAAAAAGTGGGGCAGATCTGCTCAAAAAGGTGTACCAACCACATTATATTACAGAATCTAAAAATAAGAGTCTCTAGGAAGCAGCTAGCTCAATGTTTTTTTTGTTTGTTTGTTTTTAAGATTTTATTTATTCATTTGACAGAGAAAGCACGAGCGGGGGCAGGGGGGGAGCAGCAGAGGGAGAGGGAGAAGCGGGACCCCCACTGAGCAAGGAGCCCAATGCAGGGCTTGATCCCAGGACCCTGGGATCACGCCTGAGCCAAAAGTAGATACTTAACAGACTGAGCCACCCAGGTGCCCTAGCTCAATGATTTTTAATCCCTGCTCCCTGGAATCATAGTGTTTTTTTTTTTTTTTTTTTTTTTTTAAAGATGTCTCAAAATGCCAGGAAGGGGCATGTCTGGGGCTCTGGGTACCTACTCCCATTTAGCTACAGCATCTAGGATTTAGAGATTGAGTTTCTGTGTAAGACTGTAATTCCAATGTTATAAAGAATAATAATGACCTACCAATGTGGACCAACTGTTTGATTTTACAGAAACAGATCCTGGGAATCTAGGTAATTTATCTAAAATATATGGCCAGATCTTTTATCAATATCACAAAATGTACACACACACACAGATATATTATCTTGTCAGGTGGCTATAGTTGTATGGTCTTATTTAGCATTTATTATACCTTTGATTCTTATCTGAAGCATTCACATCTGCCCCTCTCTTCAGAAGATATTCTACCATTTTTGCATTATTTTCGGTAATGGCAAGTAACAGTGGAGTATACCCATCCTGAAAAGATTATTTCAAAATGATTATTTAAAATATTGTACTAACATTCAATGCCTTTTAGATTTAAGTTCAATTTAAGAGATAAGTGTGTTAGTAACGAACGTCTGAATATACACTTTAATTTTAAAAAGGTTTTGATATATACCAAAATATGATTTCAGAGACTAAGAAAATAAACTGGAGTTGGGTCATTCAAAAATACAATCAAGGGGGGCGGAGCAAGATGGCGGAGGAGTAGGAGACCTGGATTTCGTCTGGTCTCAGGAATTCAGCTGAATAGGGATCAAACCATTCTGAACACCTACGAACTCAACAGGAGATCGAAGAGGAGAGTAGCAACAACTCTCTGAACAGAAAAGCGACCACTTTCTGGAAGGTAGGACGTGTGGAGACGTGAATCTGAGGTGATATTCGAGAGGATAGATGGCGGGGGAGGGGGCCTCCGCCGGCCGCTTCTGGCAAGTGCTAGAGCCGCGGAGCACAAAATCGGAACTTTTAGAAGCCGGCTCCGCGGAGGGACTGTCGCTCCAGTGGCTAAGCGGGGGGTGGAACCCTCGCGGGACAGTGTGGTCTCGGGACCCTCAGGGTCACAGAAAGACCGGGGGTGCCTGAGTGTGGCAGAGCTCCCAGGTATCGGAGTGGGGAAGCCAGTTGTAGAGATGGAGCCGAGGCGCGGGCTCTCAGCTCGGGGTGGCCATAAACTGTGATCCGCGGCCCAGTCGGGCCACTGCTCCTCCAGCAGGGACCCAACAAGCGGCAGATCCGGGAAGACTCCCCTTCCTCCCCGAGGAGAAGTGGCACGGGAACGCACCGCAGGGATCTGCTGGGTTTGGAGACTCCACATGGGGACGGGTGCCAGAGATAGCAACGCTCAGTCACAGGCCGGGTGAGCACGGAGTGCGGCCAGAGAACAGGGACACGGGAGTGACTGCTTTTCTCTGGGGGCGCACTGAGGAGTGGAGCCCCAAGTTCTTGCCTCCTTTAGGGTGGAGATTGGGAGGCCGCCATTTTCACTGTCCTCCTCCAAAGACGTACAGAAAGCTTGCAGGTAACAAAAGCTCCTGAGAGCAAACCGGAGCAGCTTGCTTAGCTGGGACCGACAAGGGCGGGGCAATTCCGCCTCCGGCAAAGACATTTGGGAACCACGGCAACAGGCCCCTCCCCCAGAAGATCTGCTCGAACAGCCAGCAAGCCAAGACCAAGTTTACCGATCAAGGAGAACGGGAGAACTCCAGCGCTAGGGGAATACTGCACATAGAATTCATGGCTTTTTTTACCATGATTCATTAGTTTTTCAAAGTTAATTTTTTAACTCTTTTTTTTAATTTCTCTTTTTCCCTTTTTCAACCAACATCTTATCAATCCCTTTTTTTAAAAAAAAACATTATTTTTCATTTTTAGAGTCATATTTTATCCCTTCATAGTAGTTACCCTTATTTTTGGCATATATATATAAGTTGTTCTCTCTTTAAAATTTTGAGATACAGTTTCTTCTAACAGATCAAAATATACCCAAATCACTAGTGTATGGCTTTGTTCTAGTCTCCTGCCTGATGACATTCTCTCCCTTTTTTTTTTTTAAATCTTCTTTCTTTTTTCAAACTTATCGTATCAATTCCTTTTATAAAATCTTTTATAATTTTCATCTTTACAGTCATCTTCCATCCCTTCATTGTATCAACCCTTATTTTGTACATATATAAGTCTTTCTTCCTTTAAAATTTTAGGAGGCACTTTTTTCTAACAGACCAAAATATGCCCAAAATCTAGTCTGTGGCACTGATCTATGCACTAGCCTGATCACATTTGATCATATTCGGTTTTTTTTGTATTGTTCTGTTTCTGTTTTTAATCTTTTCCTTTTTTATTTTTTTTCTTTCTTTCTTTTCTCTTTCTTTTTTCTTTCTTTCCCTTTCTTTTCCCCTGCTTTCAGGCCTTTTCTGATTTGTATAGAGTATATTTGCTGGGGACATTCTTAACCTGTTGGCATTTTGTTCTCTCATTCATCTATTCTCCTCTGGACAAAATGACAAGACGAAAAAAATCACGTCAGCAAAAAGAACAAGAGATAGTACCGTCAGCCAGGGACCTACTCAATACGAACATTAGTACGATGTCGGACCTAGAGTTCAGAATCATGGCTTTAAAGATACTAGCTGGGCTTGAAAAAAGCATGGAAGTTATTAGAGAAACCCTTTCTGGAGAAATAAAAGAACTAAAATCTAACCAAGTCGAAATCAAAAAGGCTATTGATGAGGTGCAATCAAAAATGTGGGCACTAACTGCTTAGGATAAATGAGGCAGAAGAGAGAATCAGCGATATAGAAGACCAAATGATGGAAAATAAAGAGGCTGAGAAAAAGAGAGAGAAACAACTACAGGATCACGAGGGCAGAATTCGAGTGATAAGCGATACGATAAGACTAAACAACATTAGAATAATTGGGATCCCAGAAGAAGAAGAAAGAGAGACAGGGGCAGAAGGCATATTGGAGCAAATAATAGCAGAGAACTTCCCTAATGTGAAGAAGGAAACAGGCATCAAAATCCAGGAGGCACAGAGAACCCCTCTCAAAATCAATAAAAATAGGTCAACACCCCGACATCTAATAGTAAAACTTATGAGTCTCAGAGACAAAGAGAAAATCCTGAAAGCAGCTCGGGAGAAGAGATATGTAACCTACAATGGTAGAAACATTAGATTGGCAACAGACCTATCCACAGAGACCTGGCAGGCCAGAAAGGACTGGCATGATATCTTCAGAGCACTAAACAAGAAAAATATGCAGCCAAGAATACTATATCCAGCTAGGCTGTCATTGAATATAGAAGGAGAGCTAAAAAACTTCCAGGACAAACAAAAACTAAAGGAATTTGCAAACACGAAACCAGCCCTACAAGAAATACTGAAAGGGGTCCTCTAAGCAAAGAGAGAGCCTAAAAGCAGCACAGATCAGAAAGGAACAGAGACAATATACAGTAACAATCACCTTACAGGCAATACAATGGCACTAAATTCATATCTTTCAATAGTTACCCTGAATGTAAATGGGCTAAATGCCCCAATCAAAAGACATAGGCTATCAGATTGGATTAAAAAACAAGACCCATCAATACGCTGTCTGCAAGAGACTGCTTTTAGTCCCAAAGACACCCCCAGATTGAAAGAGGGGGTGGAAAACCATTTACCATGCTAATGGACACCAAAAGAAAGCTGGGGTGGCAATCCTTATATCAGACAAATTAGATTTTAAACCAGAGACTGTAATAAGAGAAGAGGAAGGACACTATATCCTACTTAAAGGGTCCATCCAACAAGATCTAACAATTGTAAATATCTATGCCCCGAACATGGGAGCAGCCAATTATATAAGGCAATTAATAACAAAAGTGAAGAAACACATTGACAGCAATACAATAATAGTGGGAGACTTTAACACCACCCTGACTGAAATGGACAGATCATCTAAGCAAAAGATCAACAAGGAAATAAAGACTTTAAATGACACACCGGACCAAATGGACTTCACAGACATATTCAGAACATTCCATCCCAAAGCAACGGAATACCCATTCTTCTCTAGTGCCCATGGAACATTCTCCAGAATTGATCATATCCTAGGTCACAAATCAGGTCTCAACCAGTACCAAAAGATTGGGATTATTCCCTGCATATTTTCAGACCACAATGCTTTGAAACTAGAACTCAATCACAAGAGGAAAGTCGGAAAGAACTCAAACACATGGAGGCTAAAGAGCATCCTACTAAGGAATGAATGGGTCAACCAGGAAATTAAAGAAGAATTAAAAAAATTCATGGAAACCAGTGAAAATGAAAACACAACTGTTCAAAATCTTTGGGATACAGCAAAGGCAGTCCTGAGAGGAAAGTATATAGCAATACAAGCCTTTCTCAAGAAACAAGAAAGGTCTCAAATATACAACCTAACCCTACACCTAAAGGAGCTGGAGAAAGAACAGCAAATAAAGCCTAAACCCAGCAGGAGAAGAGAAATAATAAAGATCAGAGCAGAAATCAATGAAGTAGAAACCAAAAGAACAGTAGAACAGATCAACGAAACTAGGAGCTGGTTCTTTGAAAGAATTAACAAGATTGATAAACCCCTGGCCAGACTGATCAAAAAGAAAAGAGAAGTGACCCAAATCAACAAAATCATGAATGAAAGAGGAGAGATCACAACCAACACCAAAGAAATACAAACAATTATAAGAACATATTATGAGCAACTCTATGCCAGCAAATTAAGATAACCTGGAAGAAATGGGTGCATTCCTAGAGATGTATCAACTACCAAAATTGAACCAGGAAGAAATAGAAAACCTGAACAGACCTATAACCACTAAGGAAATTGAAGCAGTCATCAAAAATCTCCCAACAAACAAAAGCCCAGGGCCAGATGGCTTCCCAGGGGAATTCTATCAGACATTTCAAGAGGAATTAATACCTATTCTCCTGAAACTGTTCCAAAAAATGGAAATAGAAGGAAAACTTCCAAACATATTTTATGAGGCCACCATTACCTTGATCCCCAAACCAGACAGAGACCCCATCAAAAAGGAGAACTACAGACCAATATCCTTGATGAACATGGATGCAAAAATTCTCACCAAAATACTAGCCAATAGGATCCAACAGTACATTAAAAGGATTATTCACCATGACCAAGTACGATTTATCCCTGGGGTGCAAGGCTGGTTCAACATCCGCAAATCAATCAACGTGATACAATACATTAACAAAAGAAAGAACAAGAATCATATAATCCTCTCAATAGATGCAGAAAAAGCATTTGACAAAGTACAGCATCCTTTCTTGATCAAAACTCTTCAGAGTATAGGGATAGAGGGTACATACCTCAATATCATAAAAGCCATCTGTGAAAAACCTACAGCGAATATCATTCTCAATGGGGAAAAGCTGAGAGCTTTTCCCCTAAGGTCAGGAACGTGGCAGGGATGTCCACTCTCACCACTGCTATTCAACATAGTATTAGAAGTCCTAGCCACAGCAATCAGACAACAAAAAGAAATCAAAGGCATCCAAATCGGCAAAGAGGAAGTCAAACTCTCACTCTTTGCAGATGATATGATACTTTATGTGGAAAACCCAAAAGACTCCACCCCAAAACTGCTAGAACTCATACAGGAATTCAGTAAAGTAGCAGGCTATAAAATCAACGCACAGAAATCAGTGGCATTCCTATACACCAACAACAAGACAGAAGAGAGACAAATCAAGGAGTCGATCCCATTCACAATTGCACCCAAAACCATAAGATACCTAGGAATAAATTTAACCAAAGAGGCAAAGGATCTGTACTCAGAAAACTATAAAATACTCAGGAAAGAAATTGAAGAAGACACAAAGAAATGGAAAAACGTTCCATGCTCATGGATTGGGAGAACCAACATTGTGAAGATGTCAATGCTACCTAGAGCAATCTACACATTCAATGCAATCCCCATCAAAATACCATCCACTTTTTTCAAAGAAATGGAACAAATAATCCTAAAATTTGTATGGAACCAGAAGAGACCCCGAATAGCCAGAGGAATCTTGAAAAAGAAAAGCAAAGCTGGCGGCATCACAATTCCGGACTTCCAGCTCTATTACAAAGCTGTCATCATCAAGACAGTATGGTACTGGCACAAAAACAGACACATAGATCAATGGAACAGAATCGAGAGCCCAGAAATGGACCCTCAACTCTATGGTCAACTTATCTTTGACAAAGCAGGCAAGAATGTCCAATGGAAAAAAGACAGTCTCTTCAACAAATGGTGTTGGGAAAATTGGACAGCCACATGCAGAAGAATGAAACTGGACCATTTCCTTACACCACACACAAAAATAGACTCCAAATGGTTGAAAGACCTAAACGTGAGACAGGAGTCTATCCAAATCCTAAAGGAGAACACAGGCAGCAACCTCTTCGACCTCAGCCGCAGCAACTTCTTCCTAGAAACATCGCCAAAAGCAAGGGAAGCAAGGGCAAAAATAAACTATTGTGATTTCATCAAGATAAAAAGCTTTTGCACAGCAAAAGAAACAGTCCACAAAACCAAAAGACAACCGACAGAATGGGAGAAAATATTTGCAATTGACATATCAGATAAAGGGCTAGTATCCAAAATCTATAAAGAACTTTTCAAACTCAATACCCAAAGAACAAATAATCCAATCAAGAAATGGGCAGAAGACATGAACAGACATTTTTCCAAAGAAGACATCCAAATGGCCAACGGAAACATGAAAAAGTGCTCAACATCGCTCGGCATCAGGGAAATCCAAATCAAAACCTCCATGAGATACCACCTCACACCCATCAGAATGGCTAAAATTAACAAGTCAGGAAACGACAGATGCTGGTGGGATGTGGAGAAAGGGGAACCCTCCTACACTGTTCGTGGGAATGCAAGCTGGTGCAGCCACTCTGGAAAACAGTATGGAAGTTCCTCAAACAGTTGAAAATAGAGCTACCATTCGATCCAGCAATTGCACTACTGGGTATTTACCCCAAAGATATAAATGTAGGGATCTGAATGGGTACGTGCACCCCAATGTTTATAGCAGCAGTGTCCACGATAGCCAAACTGTGGAAAGAGCCAAGATGTCCATCGACAGATGAATGGATAAAGAAGACGTGGTATATATACACACACACACACACACACACACACACACACACACACACACACACACACACACTGGAATATTATGCAGCCATCAAAAGGAATGAGATCTTGCCATTTGCAACGTCGTGGATGGAACTGGAGGGTGTTATGCTGAGTGAAATAAGTCAATCAGAGAAAGACGTGTATCATATGACCTCACTGATATGAGGAATTCTTAATCTCAGGAAACAAACTGAGGGTGCTGGTGTGGTGGGGGGTGGGAGGGATGGGGTGGCTGGGTGATAGACATTGGGGAGGGTATGTGCTATGGTGAGCTCTGTGAATTGTGCAAGACTGTTGAATCACAGATCTGTACTTCTGAAACAAATAATGGAGGATATTTTAGGAAAAAAGAATAAGAAGAAGATAGCAGGAGGGGAAGAATGAAGGGGAGTCAGTCGGAGGGGGAGACTAACCACGAGAGACGATGGACTCTGAAAAACAAACTGAGGGTTCTAGAGGGGAGGGGGGGTGGAGGGATGGGTTAGCCTGGTGATGGGTATTAAGGAGGGCACGTTCTGCGTGGAGCACTGGGTGTTATGCACAAACAACGAATCATGGAACACTACATCAAGAACTAATGATGTAATGTATGGTGATTAACATAACAATAAAAAAATAAAAAAAATACAATCAAAGTTTTTACTTTAGGCCTAATTCAAATTGTGGGCAAGAGCAGTCTGGAGTATTTAAAGCGAAGAGCACCTAGCATTTAATATAAGTATTAGAAACCATCAATTCACATTTCATAATGTTATCATTGAGATTCCATAGATCTCCAAGGCTGACACTTATTTTGGGCTGTCAGAGACAAAATATCAGTGAACCTAAGTGTTAAGAAGCTTAAAAAACACCAAAACTCATCTCAATAGGAGAGTTGGATTACTTTTAGTACAGTAAGTGATTTTCTAATTTAACCCTAATATCATTATCCATGAGTATATAAATAAGACAGGCAAAAATGTAGGCTTATGATCTTTAACCAATATCAACTTATTGGGAAACCAGATATTTCTCATTTGATAGAGGCCTTTGAACAGTTATCATTGTTAAATATAGTATTGTTTTCGAGGTCAGTGTTATAGTTGAAATGAAATGGACCAAGATTTTTTAAAAAGGAAAACCTTATCAGTGTTTGATAATCTCATTCTTCTTCTCCTTTTCCCCAGTTTCATTTTGGAAAACTCATGCTTCATCTAACGTGTGTTTCAACAGATATGAATATCTGCAATACATACCTTCTTTCATTGCTTTCAAAATATAATGTTATTTTTAATAGACTACCTTATTTTGATGTTCAAGATTAGCTTTGTGTTCAAGTAATTTTTCAACTAATGAGACACTTTGGCCACAGACGGCATAATGGAGAGCAGTATTGCCATCTAAATCCGCCAGATTTGGGTCTGCGCCATGGCCTAGAAGAATAGTAGCACAATCCTCCTTAGCACACTGTACGGCCTGTCAATACAACAAGAATAGATGAGTAACCAACTCACTACTCAGGATGTGATATATTAAACTAACATTTAATACTATGCTTTAAACTATGAAATCCAACAAAAGTTAACTAGAACTCAAACGCATTCCAACTGAAAAGGAAAAATTAACACACCTTAGTCAATGGAGACCGGTTTTCACTATCGCAGACATTTATTTTGCACTGCTTCTCAATTAAGAGAGATACAATATTTGAATATCCATTAGCACAGGCCAGGTGCAAAGGTGTTCTATATCAACATAACAAAACACAAAGTTAGAGGTTAAGTCTTAGTTTGAGAAGTTACCATACTCAAGAACATGCCAGATCATATACTGTTATAGTATTTGCTTCATGTACTTATTGATATTTATATACAAGTTATATTAATTATAATTGCTTTCTACTGAATTAAAAAGGACATGCAAATGCCTTTAAGATCAAATATTTAACTGGTTTCACTTCAAGGAAAGTTTATAATGAGTTAAAAATACATATGTATGTATGTATATATGTGTACATTGTATTCATCAAAAAATATCTAGTAAGCATTTACTATGGCTAGGCAGGGTTCTAGGTAATGAAGATATAGCAGCAAACAAAAGAGACAAAAATACCTGCTCTTATGGATCATACCTGCTAGTGGAAGAAGTAAACAAAAAGCTTAAAATAGAAAGCATGCCGGACAGTATTAAGTGCTAAAGAGAAAAATCAGGCAGGGAAGATAGGAAATGTCAGCAAACAGAGAACTTGCCATTGTACAAAGAGTAGACAAGGTAGCCCTTGCTGATAAGGTGATAATTAAATAAACCCCGGAAGGGAGTGAGAGAGTGAGAGGAAGCCATGTGGATATCTGGGGGTGAGGGGGTGGGGAGAGAAGCACTTCAGGCACAGGAAATAGCAAGTCCAAAGGCCCTAAATACATTTCTGGCATTTCTGTGGAACACTAAGGAGACCAGGGAAGCTGGAGATGAATGAAGGGAAAGTTGTAGGACAGAAGATCAGAGAGATAATAGGATGGGGGTACATGTCATGTAAAGCTGAATGAGCCACTGTAAGGACTTTGGCCTTGACCCTTAATGAGATGAAAAGCCAGTGGAAGTTGTTACAGCAAGGAATGACTCATTTCACATGTATTTTATAGGATCTTTCTGGCTACTGTATTGAGAATAAACTGAAAAGGTTAAAAGAAAACTAGCTAGGAGGCCACTGCAGTGATTTTGGTTAAGATAGGATAGAGATTTTGACTAGAATGGTAACTGTGAAAGTGGCAGGAAATTGTTGGATTTAGCTATATTTTGAAGGTGGAGCCAACAAGATCAGATGGATGATATGAAAGAAAGAGAGGAGTCAAGAATGAAGCTAGGGTTTCTGGTCTAACAATTCAAAGAAAGAATTTGGTATTTCTAGAAAGAGAGATGCAGGTCTGAGGAGGAAAACCAGGAGCACAGTTTGGGGATATTTGAGATGTTTAAAGAGGGATGTGATGGAGCCAGTGGCTCTCACAAGCCAATTGTTAAATTTTCAGGAACTATTCAAGCCAAATGACATCACATTGGTAGCCTGAAATCAGGGCTTCTCCTTCCTTTGCTTTGCCCCCACCCTCATTTACCAGCACACCACAGTCTATCAGATATCCACTTTGAAGTGTAGGTATTTATATACATGAATCTAGAGTTCAGGGGAGAGGTCTGGCCAGAGATAAAGACGTTGGAAGGCACTAGAATATAGACATTTAAAGATAATCTCTCTTCACCAGGCAGGTGAAGATTAAGACACACAGAATCATTTCAAGTTCCGAGCCCTCAAATATTTACCAGACAGGAAGAGGAAAAGAAATCGGCAAAAGAGTCTGGAAAGAAGTGCCCACAGAAGTAGGAGAGGTGCCAGGTGAACCAAGGGTCCTGAAAGACAAGACATTATTTCAAATACTACCGATAGGGCAAGTAAGATACTTGGCTGAGATGCCAGCTGGGTAAGACTGAGAATTGACCCCTGAATGAAGTCATACTGAGGTTACCCATGACCCCGTAATGTAATTCAATGGAGTGGTATAGGATAAAAATTGGAATAATTTAGATAACTCTGTTTTTGTGGGAGGGAAGGACATAAAACTATTGGCAAACTGACATAAACCTTCTTTATAACCATAGCTTCCAGTTACCCAATTGTGATGAAAAATGATGTTTTTCATACTCTATGACTTGAAAACTTCCCATGAGATTTTAAGGTAGGTATAGACAGTACATATTTGCTGTTATTAATACCAAACACGTAACTTCTTTGTTTCCTAATATATAAAATTACTTTTGTTTTTGCAGTAAGTGGTTGTGATGGGCTTTTTGAAGATATTCTGCAATTGGAAAAAAAAAAATCATAGGAGATCCACATAAAAAGATCCATATAAGAAAAAACTGTTTTGCGGTCTCAATGTCTTAAAAATCTTAACAACCACTGTTCTGGGAGGTCTCCTCTACATTTTTCCTATTAGTACATTAATACTATGGTAAATCTTGGGTGACTGGGGACAATATATATATATATAAATATATATAAAGTTAAAAACCAGCAGTTTGGGTAAAGGGTGAAGTACCAGGTGGAGATTAATGCAGTGGGAGGAGTGGAGGCAATCAGGGAGGACACAAATAACCTCAAATATGCAGGTAAGCATTTTAAGAAGTAACAAGCTGGAAGTTGGGAGTGTGACGCCCTGACAATGGTTATCAGACCTCTCCACTATGGGAAACTCGGAGTGACAACCAATGAAGCAGCCCAGACAAGTCCTGTTACTGATTACAGGACCCAGTGGAGCTGGCTTCCTCTCCACACTGCCCTTCATCAGTCTGGTCACCTGTATTCTCTGTCCCGTATATTCACATCATATTTCTTGAGCTGAAGGTACTCCTTCACCTTCTTCAAATCCCCGACTGAAGCAGCTTTGTGAAGTTTCTTTAAATCCTTATCTCGAAGGTTGTAGCCTGGCTGGGTGGGGTGATGAGTGCTGGCCTGGCCTATGGGCAGGTGTGAGGAGGGGCTGTGGGGCTCATCCTTCCTTCTCCAGAAAGTGAAAAGCTTCTTCATGGCGGCACAGGAAACAAGTCCTTCAGTAGGATCCGGGTGTCCCTGAAGTTCCCAAGGGCCCCACCTGCCCCTTGGGCCTGGCCCCTCCCTACCTCCCCACCCCCCTCACCCTCTCACTTCCCACCCCACCCCCTACCCGGCTCGAGGGCGTCTCTGGGCATGTCTTCACCCCAGAGTCCAAGCTAGCCAGAGACCGGAAGTGGGCCAGTGACAGGAAGTGATCTAGACAAGAAAGGGATTGAACCACTCGCCTGGGGCAACACACCCTCCTCAGTTGCCTAGCAACGCCCAGGGCCTGGCACAGCAGCAGCACTCCAGACACCTGTAGGGACTCAGTACTGAAGGCGTCCAGACCCAGATTCTCAGTTAAGATCTCTGTCTGCTACACTTTCGATCTTACTGGTAGATCAAGAGCCGTTTGGCAGAAACCTACCAACTTTCTTACAAATAACCCCTTCTTCTTCGAGGATAGACCTAATGACTTGAACTGAGATCCCTCTATAATCTCAATTTCAAATTTACTTTTGAATGCTACCTCTCATATTCCAGTTCGTTTTCTCATGTCACAAAATTCCAAAAAGGCTTCCAATTCATTGCACCTACAGTCCATTAATTCTACCACCTTTCACTGACCTTGATCACCCCACTCTGTGTACACATTAGCCTACTTAACTAGATTAAGTTCCATTGTTCATCATCATCATCACTCCCCTGCATGTACCTTCAATGTTTACGTTCAATCTTTTTCTTACTTTCTGCCTAAACCTCAGTCCTAGTTAAATCTAAAACTCCCATCTAAAATGGTCTGTCCTGAGCCACTCTGACTAAAGGAAAAAACAAAGCCATGCTGTCCTGTCTCACTTTTAGTTCATGAAAATTCATCTTAAGTGGATTGGAATGCTTTCCAGCAACCCTCAAATATTTCCTTGATCCATTCATACTCACACTTTTCTTGACCATTTCATAACTTCTCTCCAAACTCATTCTTGGCTGATGACCTGGTTTCCTGACCCACTGAGAAAAGAGAATTAATCAGAAGAGGAATTCTGTGGTCTCCCAGGACATCCACCTATCTGCCTATCCTTTCCCAAAAAATATTTTACCTTCTCTTCTGTTCCTATTGATGATGTGTCCATGTTTCTAGCAAAGGCCAGCCCTTCTCTTGTGGACTAGACCACATCCTCTGTAGCCTGTCCATGAACACTGCTTAAGCAACCTCTTACTTTCTCATGTTTCTATAAAGTTTGTCTCTGTAACTAATTGTTATTAGCATAAACACACGCTAATATTTGTCCAGCCTACAAATCAAACTGATCACATCTCTCTCTGTAACCATTCATTGTCTCATTTCCTTTACAGCAAAACTCCTTAAAATTGTCTATAATCTTGTAATCTCTGTCTATAATTTTTCTTCCTCTGTTCTCACAGCAAATCCTATCATTGCCTATTTTTTTATTGAGGTATAATTGACATATAATATTATATCAGTGTCGGGTATACAACGTAATGATTCGATATTTGAATATACTGCAAAATGATCACCACAGTAAGTCTACTTACCATCTGTTACAAAAGTTACAAAAACTTTTTTCTTGTGGTAAGAACTTTTAAGATTTACTCTCTTAGCAACCATTCTTTTGTTCCCATCTCTCTCAATTGACACTGCTTTCAGTATGATTGCCCGTGACCTCTATCATGTGAAATCCCACTGTCATTTCTCAGTTTTCATATAAATCCAGTAGCATTTGACACAGGTTTCAAGGACCATTGCTTGCTCCTTGAAACACTGTCTTCACTTGGCTTCTAAGATATCACACTTCCCTGGTTTGATTCCTTCCTTTCTAACCATTCCTTCTTGGTTTGCTGATTCCTCCTTAGCTCTAATATTGGAGAGCCCCAGGATCAGTCTATCAATAGCTTCATTTTTTTTTTCCCTCCAAAACCCCTGGAGTCATCCTTGAGTCTTATCTTTTACATCTACATTTAAATTGCCAGCAAATCCTGTTAACTCTAACTACAAAATACATCCAGAATTCATTTGTTTTATTCCTGTATCCAGGTCCCTTCTGGGTGATCGTATTTCGCCCATGGCTTTAAGTCATCCGTGTGCTCTCAACTCCAAAACTGAGAGTTTTTTTTAATTTTTTATTGTTATGTTAATCACCATATATTACATAATTTGTTTTGGTGTAGTGTTCCATGATTTATTGTTTCTTCATAACACTCAGTGCTCCATGCAGAATGTGCCCTCTTTAATACCCATCACCAGGCTAACCCATCCCCCTACCCTCCTGCCCTCTAGAAACCTCAGTTTGTTTTTCAGAGTCCATCATCTCTCCTGGTTCGTCTCCCCCTCTGACTTACTCCCCTTCATTCTTCCTCTCTTGCTATCTTCTTCTTTTTCTTTTTTCTTAAAATATGTTGCGTTATTTGTTTCAGATCTGTGATTCAACAGTCTTACACAATTCACAGCGCTCACCGTAGCACATATCTTCCCCAATGTCTATCACCCAGCCACCCCCTCCCTCCCACCCCCGACCACTCCAGCAACCCCCAGTTTGTTCCTGAGATTAAGAATTCCTCATATCAGTGAGGTCATATGATACATGTCTTTCTCTGATTGACTTATTTCACTCAGCATAACACCCTCCAGTTCCATCCACGTCGTTGCAAATGGCAAGATCTCATTCCTTTTGATGGCTGCATAATATTCCATTGTGTATATATACCACTTCTTCTTTATCCATTCATCTGTCGATGGACATCTTGGCTCTTTCCACAGTTTGGCTATCGTGGACACTGCTGCTATAAACATTGGGGTGCACGTACCCCTTCAGGTCCCTACATTTGTATCTTTGGGGTAAATACCCAGTAGTGCAATTGCTGGATTGAATGGTAGCTCTAATTTCAACTGTTTGAGGAACCTCTATACTGTTTTCCAGAGGGGTTGCCCCAGCTTGCATTCCCACCAACAGTGTAGGAGGGTTCCCCTTTCTCCACATCCCCGCCAACATCTGTCGTTCCCTGACTTGTTAATTTTAGCCATTCTGACGGGTGTGAGGTGGTATCTCATGGAGGTTTTGATTTGGATTTCCCTGATGCTGAGCGATGTTGAGCACTTTTTCATGTGCCTGTTGGCCATTTGGATGTCTTCTTAGGAAAAATGTCTGTTCATGTCTTCTGCCCATTTCTTGATTGGATTATTTGTTCTTTGGGTGTTGAGTTTGATAAGTTCTTTATAGATTTTGGATACTAGCCCTTTATCTGATATGTCATTTGCAAATATATTCTCCCATTCCATCGGTTGTCTTTTGGTTTTGTGGACTGTTTCTTTTGCTGTGCAAAAGCTTTTTATCTTGATGAAATCCCAATAGTTCATTTTTGCCCTGGCTTCCTGTGCCTTTGGTGATGTTTCTAGGAAGAAGTTGCTGCGGCTGAGGTCGAAGAGGTTGCTACCTGTGTTCTCCTTTAGGATTTGGATAGACTCCTGTCTCACGTTTAGGTCTTTCAACCATTTGGAGTCTATTTTTGTGTGTGGTGTAAGGAAATGGTCCAGTTTCATTCTTCTGCATGTGGCTGTCCAATTTTCCCAACACCATTTGTTGAAGAGACTGTCTTTTTTCCACTGGACATTCTTTCCTGCTTTGTCAAAGATAAGTTGACCATAGAGTTGAGGGTCCATTTCTGGGCTCTCGATTCTGTTCCATTGATCTATGTGTCTGTTTTTGTGCCAGTACCATACTGTCTTGATGATGACAGCTTTGTAATAGAGCTGGAAGTCCGGAATTGTGATGCCGCCAGCTTTGCTTTTCTTTTTCAAGATTCCTCTGGCTATTCGGGGTCTCTTCTGGTTCCATACAAATTTTAGGATTATTTGTTCCATTTCTTTGAAAAAAGTGGATGGTATTTTGATGGGGATTGCATTGAATGTGTAGATTGCTCTAGGTAGCATTGACATCTTCACAATGTTGGTTCTCCCAATCCATGAGCATGGAACGTTTTTCCATTTCTTTGTGTCTTCTTCAATTTCTTTCCTGAGTATTTTATAGTTTTCTGAGTACAGATCCTTTGCCTCTTTGGTTAAATTTATTCCTAGGTATCTTATGGTTTTGGGTGCAATTGTGAATGGGATCGACTCCTTGATTTGTCTCTCTTCTGTCTTGTTGTTGGTGTATAGGAATGCCACTGATTTCTGTGCGTTGATTTTATAGCCTGCTACTTTACTGAATTCCTGTATGAGTTCTAGCAGTTTTGGGGTGGAGTCTTTTGGGTTTTCCACATAAAGTATCATATCATCTGCAAAGAGTGAGAGTTTGACTTCCTCTTTGCCGATTTGGATGCCTTTGATTTCTTTTTGTTGTCTGATTGCTGTGGCTAGGACTTCTAATACTATGTTGAATAGCAGTGGTGAGAGTGGACATCCCTGCCACGTTCCTGACCTTAGGGGAAAAGCTCTCAGCTTTTCCCCATTGAGAATGATATTCGCTGTAGGTTTTTCACAGATGGCTTTTATGATATTGAGGTATGTACCCTCTATCCCTATACTCCGAAGAGTTTTGATCAAGAAAGGATGCTGTACTTTGTCAAATGCTTTTTCTGCATCTATTGAGAGGATTATATGATTCTTGTTCTTTCTTTTGTTAATGTATTGTATCACGTTGATTGATTTGCGGATGTTGAACCAGCCTTGCACCCCAGGGATAAATCCCACTTGGTCGTGGTGAATAATCCTTTTAATGTACTGTTGGATCCTATTGGCTAGTATTTTGGTGAGAATTTTTGCATCCATGTTCATTAAGGATATTGGTCTGTAATTCTCCTTTTTGATGGGGTGTCTGTCTGGTTTGGGGATCAAGGTAATGGTGGCCTCATAAAATGAATTTGGAAGTTTTCCTTCCATTTCTATTTTTTGGAACAGTTTCAGGAGAATAGGTATTAATTCTTCTTTAAATGTCTGATAGAATTCCCCTGGGAAGCCATCTGGCCCTGGGCTTTTGTTTCTTGGGAGATTTTTGATGACTGCTTCAATTTCCTTAGTGGTTATAGGTCTGTTCAGGTTTTCTATTTCTTCCTGGTTCAGTTTTGGTAGTTGATACATCTCTAGGAATGCACCCATTTCTTCCAGGTTATCTAATTTGCTGGCATAGAGTTGCTCATATGTTCTTATAATTGTTTGTATTTCTTTGGTGTTGGTTGTGATCTCTCCTCTTTCATTCATGATTTTGTTGATTTGGGTCACTTCTCTTTTCTTTTTGATCAGTCTGGCCAGGGGTTTATCAATCTTGTTAATTCTTTCAAAGAACCAGCTCCTAGTTTCGTTGATCTGTTCTACTGTTCTTTTGGTTTCTACTTCATTGATTTCTGCTCTGATCTTTATTATTTCTCTTCTCCTGCTGGGTTTAGGTTTTATTTCCTGTTCTTTCTCCAGCTCCTTTAGGTGTAGGGTTAGATTGTGTATTTGAGACCTTTCTTGTTTCTTGAGAAAGGCTTGTATTGCTATATACTTTCCTCTCAGGACTGCCTTTGCTGTATCCCAAAGATTTTGGACAGTTGTGTTTTCATTTTCATTGGTTTCCATGAATTTTTTTAATTCTTCTTTAATTTCCTGGTTGACCCATTCATTCTTTAGTAGGATGCTCTTTAGCCTCCATGTATTTGAGTTCTTTCCGACTTTCCTCTTGTGATTGAGTTCTAGTTTCAAAGCATTGTGGTCTGAAAATATGCAGGGAATGATCCCAATCTTTTGGTACTGGTTGAGACCTGATTTGTGACCTAGGATGTGATCAATTCTGGAGAATGTTCCATGGGCACTAAAGAAAAATGTGTATTCCGTTGCTTTGGGATGGAATGTTCTGAATATGTATGTGAAGTCCATTTGGTCCAGTGTGTCACTTAAAGTCTTTATTTCCTTGTTGATCTTTTGCTTAGATGATCTGTCCATTTCAGTCAGGGGGGTGTTAAAGTCCCCCACTATTACTGTATGGTTATCAATGTGTTTCTTTGCTTTTGTTATTAATTGCCTTATATAATTGGCTGCTCCCATGTTCGGGGCATAGATATTTACAATTGTTAGATCTTCTTGTTGGATAGACCCTTTAAGTAGGATATAGCGTCCTTCCTCATCTCTTATTACAGTCTTTGTTTTAAAATCTAGTTTGTCTGATATAAGGATTGCCACCCCAGCTTTCTTTTGGTGTCCATTAGCATGGTAAATGGTTTTCCACCCCCTCACTTTCAATCTGGGGGTGTCTTTGGGTCTAAAATGAGTCTCTTGCAGACAGCATATGGATGGGTCTTGTTTTTTAATCCAATCTGATAGCCTGTGTCTTTTGATTGGGGCATTTAGCCCATTTACATTCAGGGTAACTATTGAAAGGTATGAATTTAGTGCTATTGTATTGCCTGTAAGGTGACTGTTACTGTATGTTGTCTGTGTTCCTTTCCGATCTTTGCTGCTTTTAGGCTCTCTCTTTGCTTAGAGGACCCCTTTCAATATTTCTTGGAGGGCTGGTTTCGTGTTTGCAAATTCCTTTAGTTTTTGTTTGTTCTGGAAGCTTTTTATCTCTCCTTCTATTTTCAGTGACAGCCTAGCTGGATATAGTATTCTTGGCTGCATATTTTTCTCGTTTAGTGCTCTGAAGATATCTTGCCAGTCCTTTCTGGCCTGCCAGGTCTCTGTGGATAGGTCTGTTGCCAATCTAATATTTTTACCATTGTAGGTTACATATATCTTCTCCCGAGCTGCTTTCAGGATTTTCTCTTTGTCTCTGAGACTCCTAAGTTTTACTATTAGATGTCGGGATGTTGACCTATTTTTATTGATTTTGAGAGGGGTTCTCTGTGCCTCCTGGATTTTGATGCCTGTTTCCTTCCTCACATTAGGGAAGTTCTCTGCTATTATTTGCTCCAATATACCTTCTGCCCCTCTCTCTCTTTCTTCTTCTTCTGGGATCCCAATTATTCTAATGTTGTTTCGTCTTATTGAATCACTTATCTCTCGAATTCTGCCCTTGTGATCCTGTAGTTGTTTCTCCCTCTTTTTCTCAGCCTCTTTACTTCCCATCATTTGGTCTTCTATATCACTGAATCTCTCTTCTGCGTCATTTATCCTAGCAGTTAGTGCCCCCATTTTTGATTGCACCTCATCAATAGCCTTTTTGATTTCGACTTGGTTAGATTTTAGTTCTTTTATTTCTCCAGAAAGGGTTTCTCTAATAACTTCCATGCTTTTTTCAAGCCCAGCTAGTATCGTTAACGTCATGATTCTGAACTCTAGGTCCGACATCGTACTAATGTCCGTGTTGAGTAGGTCCCTGGCTGACGGTACTATCTCTTGTTCTTTTTGCTGAGGTGATTTTTTTCATCTTGTCATTTTGTCCAGAGGAGAATAGATGAATGAGAGAACAAAATGCTAACGGGTTTACAACGTCCCCAGCAAATATACTGTATACAAATCAGAAAAGACCTGAAACCAGGGGAAAAGAAAGGGAAAGAAAGAAAAAATTAAGAGAAAAAGAAAAAAAAAGATACAAACAAAAACAGAACAATACAAAAAAAGCAGAATGTGATCAAATATGATCAGGCTAGTGCATAGATCAGTGCCACAGACTAGATTTGGGGCGTATTTTGGTCTGTTAGAAAAAAGTGCCTCCTAAAATTTTAAAGGAAGAAAGACATATATGTACAAAATAAGGGTTGATACAATGAAGGGATAGAAGATGACTGTAAAGATGAAAATTATAAAAGATTTTATAAAAGGACTTGATAAGATAAGAAGTTGTTTGAAAAAAGAAAGAAGATTTAAAAAAAAAAAGAAAAAAGGGAGAGAATGTGATCAGGCAGGAGACTAGAACAGAACCATACGCTAGTGATTTAGGGTATATTTCTATCTGTTAGAAGAAACTGTATCTCAAATTTTTAAAGAGAGAACAACTTATATATATATGCCAAAAATAAGGGTAACTAGTATGAAGGGATAAAACATGACTCTAAAAATGAAAAATAAAAAATGTTTTTGTTTTTTTTTTAAAAAAGAGATTGATAAGATGTTGGTTGAAAAAGGGAAAAAGAAAAAGAAAGAAAAAACAGTTAACAAAAATTAACTTTGATGAAATAATGAATCATGGTAAAAAAAAGCCATGAATTCTATGTGCAGTATTCCCCTAGCGCTGGAGTTCTCCCGTTCTCCTTGATCAGTAAACTTGGTCTTGGCTTGCTGGCTGTTCGTGTTGATCTTCTGGGGGAGGGGCCTGTTGCTGTGGTTTCCAAATGTCTTTGCTGGAGGCTGAATTGCCCCGCCCTTGTCAGTCCGGGCTAAGCAAGCTGCTGAGGTTTGATCTCAGGAGGTTTTGTTCCCTGCAAGCTCTCCGTACAGCCTTGGAGGACCAGGGCAAAAATGGTGGCCTCCCAATCTCCACCCGGAGGAGCTGAGAACTCGGGGCCCCGCTCCTCAGTGCGCCCCCAGAGAAAAGCAGTCACTCCCTTGTCCCCGGTCTCCGGCCGCACTCCGTGCTCACCCGGCCTGTGACCAAGCGTTTGTATCTCTGGCACCCGACCCCGTGTGGAGTCTCCAAACCCAGCAGAGCCCTGCGGTGCGTTCCCGCGCCGCTCCTCCCCGGGAAGGAAGCGGAGTCTTCCCGGATTTGCCGCTTGTTGGGTCCCTGCTGCAGGAGCAGTGGCCCGACTGGGCCACGGACAGTTTATGGCCACCCCGAGCTGAGAGCCCGCGCCTCAGCTCCGTCTCTGCAGCCGGCTTCCCCGCTCCGATACCTGGGAGCTCTGGCGCACTCAGGCTCCCCTGGTATTTCTGTGACCCCAAGGGTCCTGAGACCCCACTGTCCCACGAGGGTTCCACCCCCGCTTAGCCACTGGAGCGCCGTCCCTCAGCAGAGCCGGCTTCTAAAAGTTCCGATTTTGTGCTCCGCGGCTCTATCACTTGCCAGAAGCGGCCGACGGAGGCCCCTCCCCCGCCGTCTATCCTCCCGAATATCGCCTCGGATTCACTTCTCCGCACGTCCTACCTTCCAGTAAGTGGTCGCTTCTCTGTTCAGATAGTTGTTGCTACTCTCCTCTTTGATCTCCTGTTGAGTTCGTAGGTGTTCAGAATGGTTTGATCCCTATTCAGCTGAATTCCTGAGACCAGACGAAATCTAGGTCTCCTACTCCTCCGCCATCTTGCTCCGCCCCAAAACTGAGAGTTCTAATCTGGTCCTCTCTCCTGAACTCCAGACTACTATATGTAGTTGCTTACAGATTCACATTTAACACATCTAAACTGACCTCCTCCCATTCCACTCTGTCCCTGTCTTTCTTACTTAAGAACAGGTAACTCCATTCTTCAAAAGTCAGGTCAAAAGTTGCTCAGGTCAAAAGTCTTAGTGACTTCCTTAACTTCCCCCTTTCTCAGTGGCTACATCAGTTAGCTAATCAGTCAGCAAAACCTAAATACAATACCTCCAAAATACATACAGAGTTTGACCACTGCTATCCATGTAGCACAGGACAACATCATATTTTTTTATTTGCCCTATTTTACTTTAATATTTTATAGGAGAATCCTGACTGGTCTTCATGCTTCTGCCCTTGCACACCACCCTTGCGCCAGTTTATTTGGAACCCAGCAGCCTGAATGATTCAGTTAAAGTGCCTTCAGATGATATCATTTGTCTGCTAAACATACTTCAATTATTTCCTAAATCCCTTGCAATAAAAGCTAAATTTCTTATACTGACGCCATGGCCCTGTGCAATCTGTGACCCTACTCCAACAAGGGTGATCCCACCCTTCTGGCCTCAAGTCCTTCCTCTTACTCAAGCTCCCATTGCTCCAACCACTGTGGTTTCTTGGTCGTTCCCCAACATACTAAGCGTATTCCTGTCTAATGGCCTCTACCCTTGTTGTTCTCCTTTCCGAAAGTGCTCTTCCTGCTATCTTAATGTAAGTCTTGAGAAGGCAGCAAGTTTTTATGCTTTGTTCCAGGCTAATTCTCAACTTCCATAACAAGGTTTGGCACATTAAGTGCTCAGTAAATGTCTGTCAAATGAACGGATAAACATTTAAATAATAACCTCTGTTTCTATCTACCTTTTAAATTCGTTAGTGCAAATTTGGACACAGAACTTTCCCTTAATTTCATGGAGCAGAGGTAAAAACCAGGATGTATTGTTTAAACAGAAACTTGAGGGTGGCAGATGAGAAAGTGAACACAAAACTTAATGTGAAACGGCCCACTGGATCTAACTCTTTGCCAAATCACAAACCTCAGTCCATCTCCACAGGAGCCTTCAGTAGGCAGCTTCCTGGCCATGAGGAATGCCAATCCCAAATCTATCCTCAGCGTGATCCTAAAAGCAGAACTCATCAAAGAGCAACACATAGCACTCAAGACATACGAACAAAATAATCCACTGGGTGGGGAAAGAAAATATCAGAACTTCTTTATACCTATTATCCTATGTTGCCTTGAAAATGACTGTATATGTTTGTTCTATAATAGACATGATATAGTAGTACACTGACACATGCACACATACACATATGTAATAACAACCGACACTTGTCACATATTGCTCCAAGTGTTTTACATAGCTTATCATGTAATCTTCACTTAGTCTTGTTGAGGTAAGTACTATTTGTATCATCATTTTATAATGAGGATACTGAGGTACAGCAAAGTTTAATGACTTGCTCAGGGTTACTGAACTAGGAAGCTAAGAACTGGGATATAAACGCGTGTACCATAGATTTGAACCTACCCAGTCTGACTCCAAAATTTGCCTCATTAGCCAGTATACCACATCATCTCTCTCATGAATAGATATTATTGCTGTAAACCCTATTTTTAATGGCTCAGAGGAAAGATTTTAGTATTGTTCACAACTTATTTAAATCACTTATTCAAATACATTTGCTGAACTCCTTTCTAGTGCTGCACGATGTGAAAGATGTAAAGGGGAGGAAAAAATGTGACAATTCCTGACATCAGGTCAACACACAGTATGGTTTAGATCAGTGGTTCTTAACCAGAGGCAATTTTATCCCCCAGGGAATATTTGGCCACATTTGGAGAGATTTTTGGTTGTTCAGACTGAAGAAGAATACTGCTAAATATCCCACAATGCACAGGGCAACCCTCTATAAGTACTTCCCTGGCCCCCAGTGTCAATAGTTCCCAGCCTTAAAAACTCTGATCTAAGTTCTATATTATTTCAGGGTAGCAAAGATGAAAAAGGCATCTTACGTCCTCTGCCTTCAATGAGCTCACAAATGTTTAGTTAACCTCCACCCTCCCCAATCTTTCTCAACTATATAAGTTAGTGAGGGTCAGATTATGTGTGCTCTACCTTTAATATTAGCATAAAGGGAGGGAATGACAAACTACCTAGAGTAGGTACCAAAGGTGATTTTAAATAAAAAAGAGTTCTTGGGCTGGGCTTGAAGGATAAGCCGAGTTTTTCTGAGTGTTCCAATAAAAACTTACCCATCATCATAAAAGTTAATTCATAACAGAGGCATAAGCAAAACACCCAAGAATTAGAGGATCACCCAATATCATCTGTGGAACCTTGACCAAGGTTAGTCTGGGATCTGAAATGGGTCCTGAAGGTTGGGTGGAATTTTGATATGGTACATCTAACTAAAAAAATAGATACAATAGCGAAAGAACTTTGTATATTTTTTAACTAAATTCGTGTTAATTGCCCATTTGGGGAAAATGCATACTTTAAAACAGTATGTTGTAGCGTAGGTATAGTGCAATGATATTTGAGTCTAATTGTGACTCATTGCTGTGAATTCTCCTCCTAAGTATCTAAAATCTTAGAATGTTGCCAAATTGTGAATTACTTTTTAGTGTGCTGGGGAATATCTAAAAGAGAGCACATTTATTCTTTCTTTAAGAAGTTTAAACAACAAGGGTGCCTGGGTGGTGCAGTAGGTTAAGCACCCAACTCTTGGTTTTGGCTCAGGTCATGATCTCAGGGTGGTGAGATGGAGCCTCACATTGGGCTCTGTGCTCAGCGAGGAACTGCTTAAGATTCGCTCTCTCCCTCTCCCTCTGCTCCTCCCCCTGCTCTCTCTCTCTCTCAAATAAAAATAAATAAATACATAATTTTTAAAAAAAGTTTAACAACAAAAACCAACTAATACATATCCAACTTTAGGTGACTATTTAAACCTCCACTACACAGCCATATAAATAGACTACTTTTCTCACTCATGTGGACAGCTTGGAGGAATACCCTTCTTTATGATTGGAGTCCTTAACTTCTATCTCCCCCTTCTTACCCCAACCAAACTAGGATGATGGCATAATGGGATTGGCCAAACCATGTACTTTGGTCTGTGACAAAGGAAGAAAAGGCACATTTCTTTAACTTTCAAAGGTACTTCTAATGGGCCAGTAGTGCCCCTATTTCAGTTCCATTATAAATTCTTCTGAATTTATTTCCTTGGTTATCTCTCTAAAACTGTAGCTTTGGTTGGCATCAGACAGTCTCCTGGGGGCTGGAGCTGCACCACTGTGTTCCAGAAATCCATGGACCATGACTTTGCCTGGTCTACTGATCCAGCTTGTTTTAACCTCATTTCTATGCAAAACAAGTCCTTCCCAATTGTGATGGGGGTTGAAATCTTTTTATATTTTTCTAGCCTTCCATTTTTAAAGAGTCACTTCCTATGCCCTTTGACTCCTTAATTCAACTTTCCTTAATGATACATTCCTGAATTACCATCATGGAATACAAACCATAGGAACTTGGGCAATATTCTTAACCTTTCTGAGCTTGTTTTCTTACCTCAAAAACCTGTGAAAATAAATGAGAATGAAATTATTCAACACAGTACCTGATAAAGAGACGTTACTTATCAAAATGTTGGTTCACTTTTCTTTTCCTTTGGGTTAAAGAAATAAAACTAGCCCCATTTTTTCTTTGGCTGTTTTCCTTACTCAGGCTTACTGTTTCAGTCCTGTGCAGACTTCAATGCAAAACTCAGCATACACTGGCTTTCACCAGATTTCCAGCGACACCAGGTCTACCATTAGTTTCCCAGTTTGCCTGAAATGTTATAGGATTATAGTAGATTGCAATATTGGTCAGCAAATATTCACTCTCCTCTTCCTGAAGTGACAGGTTGCCTTCTTCTAAGAGAAGCCCATCACCCGCCTGCACTTTTACCATCCTCTGTGAGAACACTATGCTTAGATAGCTCTTCAGCCTGGGTCCCTACATGAGACACACATAGTTCAGCTCGGAACCCAGGCCTAGTTGACACCAGGAACCCAGCTGGGCCCAACAGAGCCACAACCAACACTCATGAGCGAGACATTTAATTTATTGTTTAAGCCACTGAGACTACGAGATTGTTTATTACCCTAGCAAAAGCTGATCAGTATAGAAATGGAAAGGGAGTTCTGTAGCTCCTGACATTTCATTCATCCAGTCCCCAGGACATAAACTGTGTTCTACTCCTGGATTCTGCCTCCCTCCCCTAGTTGTCCCAGAGTAGCTCACTCCAGCACTCCATTATCAGTCTCTTTTATTATGCAGAATTGTTTTCCTCCTGCCTATGAAATTCGCAAGCAACCTGTCAGCTCCAGAGTGTGTGTCTCCCTTAAAATGTGCTTACCTAAGAACATTATCAAGAAATCAGGCCTTTCTCCACAATTATTTTACCAGCTACAGGGAAAAAATTTCATTATCTGTTACATAAGATGGATGCTTTTATCCTGTAGTCTTTTCTGAGATATTAAGTGAATCTTACTCAAGTTTAGGTAATCACTTTCTTGCTTTAAAAGAGATAGCTGATATTTCTTTCCTAAGGAGTTGCATTAGTTTCTTAGTGTTGCTGTAACAATTTACCACACACACAGTGGCTTAAAACAACACAAACTTTTTTATCATACAGTCCTGGAGGTCAGAAGCCCAAAACAGGTGTCACGGGGCTAAAATTGAGATGTCAGCCTTCCTTTCTGGAGATCCATGGGAGAATCAGTTTCCTTGTCTTTTCTAGCTTCTAGATGCTGACCACATTCCTTGTCTCTAGAATACCAGAAATAATTACTCAGACCTCTGCTTCTATCCTCACATCTCTTTCTCTGACTCTTCTTCCTCCCCTTTTCACAAATTAAGGAGCCTATTTGCATTGGTTTCACCCAGAAAATCCAAGATAGTCTCCCATCTCAAGACCCTTACCCTAATCGTATATTTTTTCCTTTTGTAATAGTTTATCTTGTAGAGAAGTATTTTTTCATGATAACCACCCTAACAGGTGTGAGGTGATATCCCATTATAGTTTTGATCCACAATTTCCCAAGTAAGTTGTACGTTGACCACTTTTCCATGTACCTGTTGGCCGTTTTTGTATCTTCTTTGGAAAACTATTCATTTCCTCTGCCCATTTTTTAAATCAGGTTGTTAGCCTTTGTTCTCTTCAGTTGTATGAGTTCTTCATATATTTTGGATATTAGCACCTTATCAGATATATGATTTGCAAGTATGTTAGCCCATTCCATAGGTTGCCTTTCCATTTTATTGATCATTTCTTTGGCTCTGCAGAAGCTTTTTAGTTTGATGTAGTCCCTCTTGTTCATTGATTTGTATGAATACCTGAATATTAAGGCTACTGATGTATTACTTGTCATTTTTATTGCATATTTAGAGATGATTTTAATTTGGTTTAATAGATTTTAATTTGGCAATTCCTTGTAGTAATAAACACCCCCACTAATATATTTATCCTTCACTAAACTGTTATGTTATTTAAATATGTTCTCAGGGTGCCTGGGTGGCTCAGTCGTTAAGTGCCTGTCTTCAGCTCAGGTCATGGTTCCAGGGTCCGGGGAGTGAGCCTGGCATCGGGCTCCCTGCTCCACGGGAAGCCAGCTTCTCCCTCTCCCAACCCCCCTGCTTGTGTTCCCTCTCTCACTGTGTCTGCCAAATAAATAAATAGAATCTTTAAAAAAAAATTTCCTATTCATATGATCATTCATATTTCCCCTTTAGACATAGTTAACTACTTATAAGTGATTACAGTGTTTGTAAATCCAGACCATTTTACTGACAGGGCTGCTTATGGTACATTTTCATTTTATTTATTTCTGTTTCAATGATGAATAATTGTGAACCATTTATTTAGTCCCAATAGCTAGGAAACATTTCCTCTTTATAACCTTTTATTTATTTATTTTTGCTTTGTTTCTGATTCATAAATAATTATAAGGTAATAGGAATTTGGAAGGATTTTGTCCTGGAAAAAGGCTTAAGGTGTTTTAGGATATTTTATTTGGTACTTATTTTATTTATTAAAAAAATCTGCCTTTTCTTTATAACAAATCTCTAATTCTATAAAAATCTTTTTTCTATGGTCAGTCTCCTTATGTGATCATTTGCCATCTAGTGGACAATCTAAGTATTGCTCAGCTTTGTAAAAGGGTTCTATACAGGATGTATACAGAGATGGAAACCGATCAGAGATATTCTGGGGCAATGTGTGATTTCCATTCCTGTGTACCAGTTCAGATTATATAAGATAAAAATATTTAATCTTTCTTTTTGTCTTTATAGGCTGATATTAGAGATACATATACTTATAGATAAAACATACTGTTCTTATTATAGACAATATTCAGAAACAGAAGATGAAGAGCTGATTCACATAAAGGTAAGCAACAATTGTTCAAAAGAGCCAATACTAGTTGGGGAGAGGAGGTGAGGCAGTATATAC
Source organism: Eumetopias jubatus (assembly GCF_037043125.1). NCBI lineage: Eukaryota > Metazoa > Chordata > Mammalia > Carnivora > Otariidae > Eumetopias > Eumetopias jubatus. The sequence continues at coordinate 76,870,750 of NW_028274820.1, forward strand.
TGGAGAGGAGAACAGGGATCTAATGAGAGAGAGGAGAAATGGAGAGGGGAGGATACGTGGAGAGAAAGGAAAATGAAGAGGCAGAAAGAAGTAGCAAAGAAGAAATAGAGGGAGCTGGCAAAAGAGGCAACTAGACAAAGCTGAAATGGGAAAGGGCATTACAAGTGTGTTCAAAAGAACCGAAAGATGAGTGGAGAGAGACTAGAAATGGTTTGCAGTATATCACCTATCTCGAAGCACAGCCTCTCTGATTTTGTCTGCCAGATTCCAAGCAAGTGCTCCATAGATCGTACTTCCTGATTACTATCATCAATGTATAATTTACATTACATATGCATGGGTGATGAGTGATTTTTTTCCTTTTGCATTTTTCTTATTTAGAGCTCTCATAATTCAGGGACATAGTGAGTGGGGTTATGCTTCTTTTATTAGAAACTGATTTCACTTGGGATTTTGTTGGAGTATTCAACCAGTGAGGCCCTACAAGTGGAATCTAGGACACCTGATTGCCTTGAGTAATTAAGGCAATTGAGACTGCTGGAGAATAATATTAATCAATGTATACTTTAAACTTCTGTTATTTACAAAGAGAGTCAGGTGTTCCATTCAACAAATACTTACTGAGTTCTCATTATATGTCTGGCATGTAGTAGACATGGCACTGTAAGATGAAAAAAATTTTACTGTCCGGTAAGGTTTAGTTAACTGGAGAAGTTACAGATGGAAAATATCTTATTTTTCTTCTTTACGAATTATGTTTTAGCTTATATGAGTCCCCCTGCCTTGTATGATAGGCAGAATGCATAAGATGATTCCCAGTGATGCATACCTTGAATGTGGGTGGAACCTGTGAATACAGTGGGATATCATTTCTGTAATTACGTTATCTTAAATGGCAAAAGGGAGCTTATTCTATCCGAGCCTAATTTAATCACAGGAGTCCTTTAAATATAGATCTAGGGATCCAGACTCAGAAGTCAGAGATGTAAGTATGAGAAAGATTTGAAGAGAGAAAAATTCTCTTAGTGGTTTTGAGGATGAAGGGGGCCATGTGGCAAGAACATGAGAATGGCCTCTAGGAGCTCAGGGCATCACCTAACTCAGAGCCAGCAAGAAACAGGAGACCTTAGTCACAAATCACTGAATTCTTCCAACACTTACATGAGCTTGGAAGAAACCCCTGAGCACCAGATAAGAATACAGATTATGGATATCTTGATTTGAGACTCGGAGTAGAGGATATAGTAACATATTATTATGAGGTTCTTATGCTACATGTGAAATGGTATAATGTTATTGGAAGACAGACTGTGATAAGGTGTGTGTAGGTGTATGTGCATATTATATTCTAGGAGCAACCTCAAAATTAAAAATAACAGATATAACCAATAAGTCAATAGTGGAGATAAGATGTAGTCATAAGAAGTATATATGCAGTTATTCCAAAAGAAGGTGGGAAAAGAGGAAAAAGGCCCAAAAAGTGGGGATAAGTAGAAAACAAGTAACATATGGCATTTAAATTTAAACATATCAATAATTCATTAAATGTAAATGTTCTAGACACCTGGTCAAAAGGCAGAGAATATCAATATCAGAGAAAAAAGCAAAACCCAATTCTATACTATCTATAAAACACCCACCTTAAAATAAGGACAAAGAGGGATTAAAAATAACATAAGAAAATGATATGCCATATAAACAATAATTGAAAGAAAATTATATTAGCTATATTAATAGTAGGTGAAGTAGATTTAGAACAAGAAATATTACCAGGAATAAAGAGGGACATTGCATAATGACATGGGGTTCATTTAATGAAGAAAAAAAATCCAACCCTAAATATGTATGCATATGGTAACAGATTACATTAAGTATACATAGTACATTAAGTAAAACTGATACAACTAAAAGGAGAGACAAATCTACAATTCTAGTTTCAAACGTCAACACCCTTCTTTCATTAATTTATAGAACAAGTAGACAAAAACATCAGTAAGCATATGGAAAGAATATTACCCAATTTGACATAATTGATATTTATAGAACACTCCATCCACAGAAGAACCCACTTTTTTTTTTCAAGTGTACATAGAATATTCACCCAAAGAGACCATATTCTGGGGCAAAATACAAATCTCAACAGACTTACAAAGACTGAAATATTAAAATTATGTTCTATGACAACCATGAAACTTGAAATCAATAAAAACATATCTGGAATATCCCTCAATATTTTGAAATTATTTTTTTAAAGATTCTATTTATTTGAGATCAAGAGCGAGAGCACAACTCCCCACTGACCAGGGAGCCCAAAGTGGGGCTCGATCCCAGGACACTGGGATCATGATCTGAGCCAAAGGCAGAAGCTTAACCGACTGAGCAACATACTTCTAATTAATCCTATCTCAAAGAAATCACAAGGTACGTTAAAAAATAAATTAAAAGAAAATGAATTGAGAACCTGTAAAAATTTGTAGAATGCTTCTTATGTAGCTTTAGCAAAGTGGCTAAAATTATCCTTAGAACGAAAGTTATAGCTCTCAATGCTTATATTAAAAGAAGAATTGTCTCAAATGAATGCTTTAAAATTCCACCTTAAACTAGGAAAAAAACAGAAAGCATGAAGAAAAAAATAAACAAGCAGAAATCAATGAAATAGCAATGAAAATCAGCAACACTAAAATTACTAAACCTAAAGCCAGAATGATCAAGGAAAAGAAGCTGCAAATTAAAATCAGAAATGAATAAGGGCATAATTACTGATCCTAAAGACATTAAAAGGATTATAATGGAATAATGTTGCAACTTTCAATGAATTTAAGTGCATAGATGAAATGCACAAATTCCTTAAAAGATGTTAACTACCAAAGCTCACTCAAGAGGAAATATATAACATGAATAGACATCTGTTAAAGATATATAGATATATAGCTAAATACCTTCCCACAAAGAAAATTCTAAATTTAGATGACTTAATTATTCAACATAGTGCTAGAAGTCCTAGCTGGTGAATGAAGGCAAGAAAAGAAAGCAAAAGGCATAAAGATGAGAAAGGAAAAAATAAAGTTGTCCCTATTTTCAGATGAGATAAATACATATTAAATCTGAAGAAATCTACAAAAAACTACTAAAATAAGTGTTGGTCAAGGTTGCAAGAGTAAGATAAACATACAAAAATCAATATTTCTAATATATTAGCAATGAACAAATGAAATACTTAAGAAAACATGTACAGAACTTTGTATATACTAAATGTTGATGAAACAAATCAAAGAAAATCTCAATAAATGGAGAGACATAATGTGTTTGTAGATTAGAAGACACAGTAAAGATGAGAGTTCTCTTGAAGGAGATGCAAGTTTAATGCAATCTTATCAACATCTCAACAAGATGTTTTGTAGATATAGCTAAGATTCTAAAACTTATATGGAAAGGCAATGGAAATATTAGAGCTGAAGTTATTTTGAAGAATAGAGTGGGAAGAATCATTCTATGTAACTTAATAACTTACTATATAGCGACAGTAGTCAAGACTCCGTGGTATTGGTGGAGAGACAGACATACATATCAATGGAATAGAAGAGAGAACACAGAAACAGACTCACACAAATATGCCTAGCTTTTGACAAAGCAAGTTTGTAAAAACAATCCAAAGGAGGAAAGATAGCCTTTTCAAAAAATAGTGCTGGAGCAATTGGACATCCACAGACAGAAAATAAAACGACCTAAATTTCACATCTTATATGAAAATGAACTCAAAATGGATTGTGGACTTAGGATGTAAAATTAGGAACCTTTTAGAGAAAACAAAAACAAGAGAAAGTCTTCGGGCTCTCAAGCTAGGCAGAGTTCTTAGACCTGACAACCAAAAGTATGGTCTATAAAAGGAAAAACTGATAAACTAGACTGAATAAAAATTTAAAACTTTTGCTTGGTGAAAGACCCTGTTTTATCATCTGTTAAGAGGATAAAAATACAAGCTGTATTCTGGAAGAAAATGTTTACATATTACATATCTGACAAAACACTTGTTGTATCTGAAATGCATATAGAACTGTCAAAACTGGAGAGTAAAAAGAAAATAGAAATAAAGTAACCCAGTTAGAAAAAGGACAAAATACATGAAAAGACCTTTCACCAAAGAGGATATACAGATGGCAAATAAGCACATGAAAAGATTTTCAACATCATTAGGAAAATGCAAATTAAAACTATAATGAGATACCACTACATAACTATCAGAATGGCTAAAATGAGTAACAGAGTCAATGTCAAATTCTGGTTAGGGTACAGAGAAGCTGGATCACTCACACATCATGATGGGAACGTGAAACGGTATAGCCACTCTGGAAAACTTACTTGGCAATTTCTTTAAATAACATGTAACTACCATACAAACCAGCAATTGCACTCCTGGGAATTTATCCCAGAGAAATGAAGACTTATGTTCACACAGAAACTAGTACATACATGTTAATAGTAGCCTTATTTGTAATAGCCACAAACTGGAAACACCCTAGATGTCCTTCAAAGAGTGAATAAAGAATTATAGTATGTCCATACCATTGGATACTACTCAACAATAAAACAAATGAACTACTGATACACACCACAATCTGGGTGAATTTCCAGAGAATTATGCTGAGTGAAAAAGCCAGTCCCCAAAGTCTATATACTGTATGGTAGATACCATTTGTATAACATTCTTGAAATGCCAAATTACAGAAATGAACAGATTAGTGACTATGAGGGATTAAGGAGCTGGCGGGAGGTAAGAAGGAAGCGGGTGTAGCTATAAAAAGGCCACAAAAGTTATCCTTGTGATGATGAAAATACTATGCCCTGATCCTACCCACATCAATACCCTGGTTACTCAAGTATAGTTTTACATGGGGGGAAACCAGAGTAAAAGATAAGTAAGATTTCTCTATTACTTCTTGCAACTGCATGGGAAATTACAATGATCTGAAAATGAAAATTAGGGGCGCCCTGGGTGTCTCAGTCGTCAAGCGTCTGCCTTCGGCTCAGGTCATGATCCCGGGGTCCTGGGATGGAGCCCCGCATCGGGCTCCCTGCTCAGCGGGAAGCCTGCTTCTCCCTCTCCCACTCCCCCTGCTTGTGTTCCCTCTCTCGCTGTGTCTCTCTCTGTCAGATAAATAAATAAAATCTTTTAAAAAAATAAAAAAATAAAAATGAAAATTATATACATATAAAAATAATTACTAGGGCAAAATGTGCTCTTCTGAAGATACAGGTACTGAAGAATAGTTTACTTCTTCCCACCTAATATATAAATATCAGAGAGCTTCACTCAGTGTTTCTGTGTCCTTGAAACCTCTAATTATTCTGTACAGTTAGAGAGCCAGGTTCTGTTCTCTGTGTACAGTGTTCATATTTCTCCAGAGACATGAAAATTGTTAGAAAAATAGAATTTTAACAAAAATGATGTGTTTATTTTTCTAAACAATAGGTGGCATCTGAGTTTCACAAATAAAATTGATGATTCATGGCTCTTTTAGGAAATGTATTTTTCAAATTTAACTTACATACATTGTATTCCTTACAGTTTGTAATAGATTTGTTAAGTATTTGTTGACTGAAATAATACACATTATTTTTTTCTGACATTAACACTGGGAAAGCTGCTACTTTTTGGGAAAAATATAAAAATAACCTGTAGATTTCATAATGCATTTTTGTGTCCCTTTAATGTATTATAATTTATACATAACTAAAATCTAGTAAATTCTAACACATATCATATGTTAACTTTTCTTTTTTTAGTTAATATTATGCAGATGTGTAGAAATACTAGCATAAGTATTCAATATATGAGTAACAGAGAATTTTTTTTTAAGATTTATTTATTTGAGAGAGAGAGAGCAATGTTCTGGAGTTGGGGGAGGGGCAAAGGGAGAGAACCTTCAAGCAGACTCCCTACTGAGCTTGGAGCCCAACATGGGGCTGCATCCCATGACCCATGAGATCATGACCTGAGTGGAAATCACAAGTAGGCTGCCCAACCAAGTGAGCCCCCATAACTTTATTTTCTTTTTATTATTTTTTAAATTTAAATTCAATTAGCCAAGATATAGTACATCATTTATTTTTGATATAATGTTCAATAATTCATCAGTTCAAAATAACACCTAGTGCTCATCACATCATGTGCCCTCCTTAATGCCCATCACCCAGTTACCCCATCCCCCCACCCACCTGCCTTTCTGCAACCCCCAGTTTGTTTCCCAGAGTCAAGAGTCTCATATGGTTTGTCTCCCTCTCTGATTTCTTCCCAGTTTCCCCACCCCCACCCCTATTGTCCTCTGCACTATTCCTTATGTCCCACATATGAGTGAAACCATATAACTGTGTTTCTCTGATTGACTGATTTCACTTAGCATAATACCCTCCAGTTCCACCCATGTTGATATTCATCCATGTTGATATTCATCCTTTCTGATGGCTGAGTATTATTCCATTGTGTATATGAATCACATCTTCTTTATCCATTCATCCATTGAAGGACATCTCGGCTCCTTCTACAGCTTGGCTATTGTGGACATTGCTGCTATGAACATTGGGGTGCAAGTGCTCCTTCTTTTCACTACATCTATATCTTTGGGGTAAATATCCAGTAGTGCAATTGCTGGGTCATAGGGTAGCTCTATTTTTAATGTCCTGAGGAACCTCCATACTGTTTTCCAGAGTGGCTGTACCAGCTTGCTTTCCCACCAACAGTGTAAGATGGTTCCCCTTTCTCCACATCTGCACCAACACTTGTTGTTCCCTATCTTGTTAATTTTAGCCATTCTGACTGGTGTAAGGTGGTATCTCATTGTGGTTTTGATTTGTATTTCCCTGATGGCAAGTGATGTGGAGCATTTTTTCATGTGTCTTTTGACCATTTGTATGTTTCTTTGGAGAAGTGTCTGTTCATGTCTTCTGCCCATTTCTTGACTGGGTTATTTGTTTTTTGGGTGTTGAGTTTGAGAAGCCCTATATCTGTAATATCATTTGCAAATCTCTTCTCCCATTCCTAGGTTGCCTTTTAGTTTTATTGATTGTTTCCTTTGCTGTGCAGAAGCTTTTTATCTTGATGAAGTACAATGTGACTGAAGAAAAAGAAATTAAGGAATCTATCCCATTCACAACTGCAACAAAAACCATTAGATACATAGGAATAAACCTAACCAAAGAGGCAAAAGATCTGTACTCTAGAAATTACAGAACATTTATGAAAGAAACTGAGGAAGACACAAAGAGATGGAAAAACATTCCAAGCTCATGGATAGAAGAATAAACATTGTTAAAATGTCTATGCTGCCCAGAGCAATCTACACATTCAACGCAATCCCTATCAAAATACCACCAATATTTTTCACAGAGCAGGAACAAACAATCTTAAAATTTGTATGGAACCAGAAAAGATCCTAAATCGCCAGGGGAATGTTGAAAAAGAAAACCAAAGCTGGAGCATCACAATGCCTGACTTCAAGCTATATTACAAAGCTGTGATCATCAAGACAGCATGGTACTAGCACAAAAACAGACACGTAGGTCAATGGAACAGAATAGAGAGCCCAGAAATGGACCCTCAGTTCTATGGTCAAATAATCTTTGACAAAGCAGGGAAGAATATCCAGTGGAAAAAAGCCTCTTCAATAAATGGTGCTGGGAAAATTGGACAGCCACATGAAGAAGAATGAAACTGGACCACTCACTTACACCATACACAAAGATAAACTCAAAATGAATGAAAGATCTAAATGTGAGACAGGAATCCATCAAAATCCTAGAGGAGAACACAGGCAGCAACCTCTTTGACATTGGACAAAGCAACTTTTTGTAAGACATGTCTCTAAAGGCAAGGGAAATAAAAGCAAAAATGAACTCTTAGGATTTCATCAAGAAGAGCTTCTGCACCATAACTTTATTTTCTAATAAATTTTACATTATTTGGAACTAGCCTTCCACATCTATGAACTTTGTCCATTCTTTCATATCCTTAGGCACCAAATGTTTTCTTGTTCCTCTCCCTTAGGATTTGAAACTTATTGTGGGGCTATTTAAAGTCTGAGGAACCACATCAGGTGAGAGTAATCACTTCTTGCTTTCAGATGTTTGGTCTTTGTTGGCTACCTCTACCCCAGTTAAAAAACAATAGTAATAATAATAAAAGACTAGACTTCTGTGTTATTTCTCTGTTGTAAACTCACATACATATTCAGAGCTGTTGACTTTATTCTTCCCTAAGAACCACTAGGCTATATTATTCTGAATATATGTTTTATGTTGTCATTTTTTTTCATGGTGCCTACCAGCCCGTAACCCTTCAAAAGAGACCAATGAAGAAATCCACTTTCCAGCCTTGCTATGATTATCTGGGTCCTGGTCTTCAATCTTTAGCCCCAACATAACAGGATAAAATCCTAAACCCTAACTCAATGAGTGGTAGAAAAAATTCCAGGTTTTCCATTGAGAGATTGGATTTGAATCTATGCCCAGCCATTTTTGACCTCTGAAATCATGGGTAGGTCTCCAAACCAAACCTCAGTTTCATCTACAACATGATCTGTTATGAGAATTAATTTAAGTTAAAGATCATATGTGTAACCTATTCTATAAGAGGGGTCTTATTTTTTTTTTTTTTGGTGTTCATTAGAAAATAAAATTTTTAAAAATGAATTCAATATATAAATTCAAGCTATATGTTAGAAGAGTCTTAAATATAAATTGCCAGTAATATCTAGCCAGCAGTTGTCAGTTACAGGAAATTAAAAAAAAAGAGACAGAAAGAGAAGGGAAGGAAAAAAAAACCCCAAAACCAAAAAGGTGGAAGAAAACTTTTTCCCTCCTCTTTTCACTTTGCAATTCCGTACTCAGGGTAGAAATGTTCTGTATTGTCAGTCTCACCCTACTTGATCAAAACATTGCTATGAGATCTTTGAGCTGGGAGTTTGGACCAGCAGAAACTGTCATGAAGAGGGCTTATTTTCACTAGAGAAGGTAAGGACGGCCTTAGGAGAGGTGAGTGAGCTGGAAGGGCGGGCTTTGGCACTTGATGAAGTGCCTCGGGAGGGGTTGATACCAATACTGAACGTAGGATGTGAATGCATGGTTTAAAAACCCAAACTAAGACATCATTTCACAGCAATATGCTATCACATCATTGTCATATGCCATCGGATACTGAATAATTTTTGTGGGAATATATGAATATATTTTATCTCTGTAAGCACAGCTTTTTGAGTGGTGGTGCTTTATATCTTTTTGTCCTTTAGAGTGTCAAGCACTATTACAAATAATCTGTTTATATAAATAGATAAGGACTTAAATTAGCCTTTTCATCTGTAAAAATAAATTCTTAAGCTATGCATCCAGATTACAAAATGGTTTTTATTTAACTCTGAAGTTATATTTTATTTCAGCTTTTACTTTTATGCTATCCAAGGATTTACTGTAGCTAAACCTCTTTGAGTTATTTATTTTCTATAAATTTAATCCATTGTAATAGAAAGATAGGGAGGCCCCTAATTACATTTCATACTTGAGATGGCTGGTATCTTTAAAATATCTTTGTAGATGCCAGGTCTAGGTAATGAGGCAAATGTTTTGCCTAAGACCTTGCATATAATTAGCATAAGTGAAAGAAAAGTCCTGAGAACAGGGGAGGTAACACAATGACTTATTGAGCAGTCTCTCAGAATTCACTGTGAATTTGACTTATGTGGGACACAAAGAATAAATTTTAGGTGACTTAAGAAATCATGTCTCAACAATGGTTTTCCTTCTACTCCTTAGTTTATGCTATCTATAAATTATCAAAGACATTTACAAATGATTTAATACTATACCCAGATTTTTTTTAAGTACATTAACTTTTAAAATTTGGATTCCATGCCAAAAAAGTTGTGTAACTGGAAAGAACATGGCTGAAAATTAAATAATATATAGATTCCTTGAAGTGTGGTTCTTTTTAAAACCTGATTTACTTTTGCAAGCACTATATTTATAATTAACTAGCCAAATCAAATTAAACTCACTAAATTTAGAGCAAACATGACCTTTGTGTTCTCTGCTGAATTGTTCATCCACAAACTGTCAGCAAATTCCATCAATATTCAATTCCCCTGCCTGGTGTGAAGCAGAACCTTCCCCTACCACACATCCACCCATGGGGAGAGGAGTTAAAGAGGAGGCCAATGACATGGTCTGTCGCTTTTTATTTATGAAAACATGGTTCCCCTCTTGTCTGCACTGGGTAGGAATGCAATAGCACATTGCAAACACATTCACTGTTCACTTACCTGTGGAAAATGGTTTCCATGAACAAATTTAAATAAGGAAGAAATATGCTTAGATTTTTTGTTTAGAACAAATGCTGCCCTCAAATATTTCTTTTCGCTTGGCAATGCTGCTGAGCTCAGCATAACCTGTTGGTGCTATAAACTGTCTAATAAATCTCCAGCCCTGCTATATATTGAAAATAACACAGTGATATGATAGGCACATCGCCAGTGGAAACGGCTGTCCATGCAAAATGATCTACTGCTAAGATTAGTTTAATTTTATTGGCATTAGTGAACATTCTGTATTGTAGGAAGTCTTAAGGAGATCTTGTTTTTCATGTTCCCTAGTAATCTGAGTAATATGAAAGCTAATCCTTTAACTGCTAAATCAGAGCTATTATAATGTTTTTGGTGGTGGATGGCAGTGAGTTCCCCCCCTTTTCTGGTAAGTGCTGTTTATGAAGAGTTTCATCTACTACTGTAGTTCAAGAAGACTAAATTATAACACGAATGGAGTGATTAAAAAAAAAAAAACTCATGTAATATGTGTAAAAAGTAGAATAGTCATTGTAACAATCAGAACCCTACAAAGAAACAGAATCAAACTCAAATGATGAGACTTTAATGAATAGAGAAATTAAGGAATTATGGCAAGATTAAGGAAACCAACAAAGAAGTTGAGGAATTTAGAGACTAGAAATATAGAGATGTTGTTAGGAGCCCAGTGAGAGTGGGAGTTGCTAGACAGGGAGTGCAGGACAGAAGCTGTGGAGGGGATGTGAAACGCTGCCAAGAAACACATTTCAGAGAAGACAGGGAATGGGTAACACACAAACCTCTTTCTAGCATCCTCTAATTTACTGATGTCTCCAATTGGCTGACTACAAATGGGAGCCAGTTGGCACATGCAATCCACAGATGCAGTCCATAGGCTTCAGCATCTTAGAACTTATCTGGTGCAAGATAAGTGGACAATAGCTGAATAATCAGCAAACTGACAAAAATAAACTTTATTAAAATAACCTTTTGTAATGGTTGCTTCTTATATGAATTTTTCTACTTTGGGCACCAATTAGAGCCCTCATTGTAAGGCATCTCGATTTAACAATACTCAGAGAGAGGTTCTTTAAATCAGGATTTGACATACTGTGGCTCAGTGGCTTCTGGTGGTGCCCCAATTCCAAATACCCATTTGCATCTCCTAACATCCACAGAGGTCATGAAGCTCAGAAAGAAAAAGTCTTAACCTCTGTTCATCAATGAGACTCAGACAGTTTGATGGTTAAGGGGGCTCCAATAAATGCTAGTTTGCAGAGAAAAAGGGAAAATGGAGTCTGGTGATCTAGCAATAGAGGCTTGGTTAGCAGAGTTTAGATTCTACTCAAAACTACACAGCTGATTTTTGGCAGTTTTACTACTTCTCACCTCATTACTTGGGAAATCTTTGCTGAAACACTGTTGTGGCATTGTTGGTGGTACTAGAACCAGAGGAAATAGTGTGCTATACACGGGCAGTGCCACCCCACAGAAGTGTCTTATCCTGAGCTTTGAAATCCCAGTTTGGCTTACTGTCATGACCAACGAAAAAGCTGTTACCACTAGTCACCAGAATATTCTAGATTTCAAACAAAGGATAAGTTCCCCACCTCTATTAAATGTAACACAGAAGATTCATTCTTCTTCTCAAGAGCAATAAAGTAGATTTTCTACTTAGCAACTGCAGTCACAGTGGTCTCAAAGGTAGAGCCTACTTTTGTCAACTTTGATGTTAACAGATTTCAAGCTTCACTTGGCAACAGTTTCCGTAGTATGGCAACAAAGATGAGAGTGGAATTCCAGATTCTGCTGTGGAACTCAGCTATCTTTATTGTGGGACAGTGAAATCAGTCCTGATTTGTTAGCACAGCAACACGTGATTGGGGTTCTATGACAAAGCCTGAATTTCCCATAGTCAGCAGGTGGGTAATTGGAACACTGTGGTTTGAATATTGATGTGACTAAATCTGCATTTACCACCTGGTGAAGCTCACATACTGAAATCATAAATAAACGATGTGTAAAAGGACAATCTACTGAAATATTAATTTGAATATTTGTTCTCCCTGTAGTTTTCCCTCTTCCCCAATTTAAGTAGGTTTGCTAGGCTTGGGGATATCCTGCCTTAGGAATTGGGGAAGATGTGAAGCACAAGGGCCTGAACTCAAAGGCTCTTGTCTTCTTTGACAAAAGCAAAGAAGGATGGTCTCTTCAATAAATGGTTTTGAAAAATTGGATATCCACTGCAAAGGAATGAAATTGGACCCCCAAAGCCTAAGACTTTTGAAGAAGAGAGGCTAGGGGGGAAGGCTACTGAACACAGAGAGACAGAGAGTCTCTGTCTGCCCAGAGACTGGGAAGGGGTAGAGGTTTGCGGGTTTGTGAATGACTCATTTTCCCTTATTGCCATATCCCTCATTGTCCTTACAACCAGGGCTCCCATTGTCCCTGAAGGTTTCTATGTCCCATGGGTGGTGTGGATGCTTCAGAGGCCAGTGGAGCCAGCTGACTGGGAGAATGATTGTCAGTACAGATTGATTGCTAATGGCAAGGGCCTGCCAGGACCTCTGCACAAACTTGCAGTGATTTCAAACTATATTACAAAGCTATAGTAATCAAAACAATATGGTATTGGCATAAAAACAGACACATAGATCAATGAAACAGAATAGAGAGCTTAGAAATAAACCCATGCATATACAGTTAATTAATCTTTGACAATAGCTCCAAGAATACACAATGGGGAAACGGTACTCTTTTCCATAAAATGGTGCTGGGAGAACTGAATATTCACCTGCAAAAGAATGATATTGGACTCCTATCTTATGCCACATAAAAACAACTCAAATGGATTAAAGTCTTGAATGTAAGAACTGAAACTGTAAAACTCTTAGAAGAAAAGATAAGGGTAAGATCCTTGATCTTGGTCTTGGCAATGATATTTTGGATTTGGCACCAAAAGCATAAGCAACAAAAGTAAAAACAAAACAAAACCAACAAGTGAAACTATATCAAACTAAAAAGCTTCTGCACAGCAAAGGAAACCACCAATAAAATGAAAAAGCAAGCTATGGAATGGGAGAAAATGTTTGTAAACCACTAATCTGACAAGGGGCTAATATCCAAATATCTCAGAAAATCATACAACTCATTAGCAAAAAAACCAAATAACCCGATTAAAAAATGGTCAAAGGAACTAAACATATTTCCAAAGATGACACACAAATGGTCAACAGGTGTGAAAAGATCTCAACACCATTAATCATCAGGGAAATGCAGATCAAAACCACAATGAGATATCACCTTACATGTATTAGAATGTCTATTACCAAAAAGATAAAAGATACATGCTGGTAAGGATATGGAGGAAAGGAAACCCTTGTATATTGCTGGTGGGAATGTAAACTGGAACTGGTAGAATACGAAACTGTACACTGTTATGTATGCTACCACCTTCATCAAGTGTCTTATTGTCTATCTTTAATGGACTACATGGGCTTTGTCCTTTGAGTTATTTTCTTTTTCTAGAGCAGGGTTTCTCAACTGTAACAACTAATGACACTTTGGAACGGATAATTGTTTTGGGAGCCTTTCCTGTACATTGTAGGATATCTAGCAGCATCCTTGGTTTCTACCCACTGTATGCCCGTAAGCATCCCTCTGCCCTCATCATGACAACAAAAAATGTTTCTAGACAGTGCCAAATGTGTCATAGGGGCGAAAATCACCTCCAGTTGAGAACTACCTTCTAAAAGGAGCTAATGTAATTCAGAGTTAAATTTCTTTTGGGATAGGTTGTTAATATGCACCACACATACTGAAAGTTTTGTGTTCCCTTTTTTATTTGTATGAAGAATCATTTACCATTGGAAAAACGCATTGATGGTGTTTTGTATTACAGCAATTTCTCTTAGTTCGACAGATATAAAACTTGGGGGAGGATCTTTTAAGAAGGCAACCTTTAGGTTAAACAGAAATATATACAAATGTAGCTTATTCTTATATATTTTTACATGAATATGTTTATATACAAATTTATTGTTCTATTATATCTGAGAATAGAAATTCAAAAGAAAAGTGGAGCTTAGCTTAAAGAACAAAGCTGAAATGTTTTACCATTTCAGCACCAAAGAAAAAGGAGAGATAAAAATTGTAATAAAATTCAAAATGTCAGTATTTTGAAATAGTTTGTTTTAAACATAGAGAAATCAGATTTCCTCAAAAGGTAATATTTTAAAAGATGTACCCAAACACAATTTTCCTGTGTTTTAAGACAATAAACTTTATATTCAACACATTTAATTTGCTAATAAAAACTCTTCATTATTAAAAAATTCCTAAAAGTCATACTATAAAAGAGTACTGTTATTTCCCCAAAGGCTTCATTCCAAAAGATAAGCAGTCTCAAATTTAAACCTTTTTTATGACTATGTTAAGTACACCTATTATACTTCTTCTTGCTATAAAATCTCTTCTGATAGAAAGGAACAAAAATTAAATCTGCTTTCTCATGCCAAATCTTCAGTGTTTCCCAGCTGTGTTGGTGTTTCAAGGCAGGCTCTTTCCTTTTGGAGTCAGTGTAATGAGCTATAATTGATGGTGGCAATGACTATGACCAAGCATGAAGTGAGCACTGCTCATGTAAGCTCATTCAAGGAGTTCTGTGCAATCACTTCTGTGTCAGAGTCCTAAGTTTTTAGAGTGAATGAACAAAATCATTAAAAAAAAAAAAAAGAAACCCTCTATTTTGAACATGATGGTTTTGTTTTTTGTTTGTTTTTTGCTGGCTTATAAATCTCAAAGTTCTTTTCTTGTTTTGGAGGTTTAAGAGTGGTTTATTTTTCAGAACTTGAGTTTCCTCCACTGTGTCAGTGATTTCTTTGATATCATATCATTATGATAAATAATCTTGAGGAAAAAATTATAAATCAAGTAAAAGATTAAGAAATATATTTCCTGGGGCACCTGGGTGGCTCAGTCAGTTAGGTGTCCAACTCTTGGTTTCAGCTCAGGTCATGATCTCAGGGTCCTGAGATTGAGCTCCATTCAGGCTCCGCGCTCAGTAGAGAGTCTGCTTGAGATTCTCTCCCACCTTCCCTCTCGCCCTTCCCCTCCCTCTGTGCACACACTCTCTCTCTTTCTCTCTCTCTCTCAAATAGATAAATAAATAAAATCTTTTTTTTTTTTTTAAAGAAATATACTTCCTATGTTCTTTTGGGGACTGCTACAATTTTGCTATGAAATTTCAAAGTAGTGTGTGGCATGTAAGCTTACTAGTGAGTGGAAGGGGTACATAGCAGTAAGTTTAATAATGTCCTGATGAGTAAACTGTGCACATATATAAGGAAAAATAAATGTAGAGAGGCCTTTCATTAAAAAAAATATTAAAAATTCAGTTAGGAATCACCTGATGTGGGAAACAAAGGCAGAAAGAAATGTAAATAAAATTAAATGTCCTTACCACCTGCAGCCATTTGACAAATACTTGAGGCAGGCAGAGTATAAAGTTCCTCCAGGAAGCTCCCAACTGTCTTAATGTTAATGCCTTGCTAGAGGAAAAAACAATCTTAGTCCAACAAGGACAAGGCCTTGTGGTAGCCTATGAGTCTTCTTTAGCAGATGAAACTCCTTTTGAAACTTCCCTTCCCTTTACTTCCCCCAACTGAAAAGGATATAATCAGTTACTCCTCACAATCCAGGGGCAGCAGCAGCTCCTTCTACCCACGGGTCCTGTCCCCATGCTTTAATAAAACCACCATTTTGCACCAAAGATATCTCAAGAATTCTTTCTTGGCCGTTGGCTATGGGCCTCATCAACACTACTTCAAAAACTGTATCATCACTGACTTGTCCAAACATGAAATCCTAGTTAAAAGAGACCTGGAGAGGTCCCCAAGTTCAAATATTCTAACTCACTGAAAAAAAAAAATCTTTTCCAAAAGCACGGTGATCCCTGGAATTGTAACTGATGAGGAACTTCAAGGAACGATGAGGCATTTGAAGCTAAGGGCCAGTATCTTCTCTTGCCTAAACATCTTTACAACCCTGTTGTCTAAGTGCCAGTATCTGCATTTCACAGAACAGAAAACCATGGCTGAGGGAAGGTCAAGGAACTCGTTCATGAGTTCACAGATGGGAAGTAGCTGAGCTGGCATTTAAACCTGTTTTTCTGAATTTAAGACCAAAGCTCTGCCTGTTTAATCACATTTCTATAATTCCCCTTATTTACTTCTCCAAACATTCAGCAAACTTGAATGTATATATGCTCTCTAACTGGATCCTTGTGTTTATTTAAAACATATTATCAGGGCGCCTGGGTGGCTCAGTCGGTTAAGCGACTGCCTTCAGCTCAGGTCATGATCCTGGAGTCCCGGGATCGAGTCCCGCATCGGGCTCCCTGCTCGGGGGGGAGTCTGCTTCTCCTTCTGACCCTCTTCCCTCTTGTGCTTTCTATCTCTCATTCTCTCTCTCTCTGAAATAAATAAATAAAATTAAAAAAATGAAAATAAAAATAAAACATATTATCACATATCCAACTATCTAGGTCACTATTATCCATTAATCCATTTTTTAATTGGTGCCTTTTAAGGTAAATCTCAGACATCAGTACACTTCCCCTCAAATACTTCCGGATGTATATTAACTAGAGTTTAGTATTTATTTATATCTTAAAATAACATTTCTATAAAATGAAATGCTCAGATCTCAAGCAAACTACAGGGTGAGCATCCACAAATGCATACATCTGTGCAACCCAAATCCCTGTCAAAATACAGAACATTACTCAGAACGATTCCTCATGTCTCTTACCAGCAAATCCCCTTCCTCCATCAGAATTATTTTGATTTTTCAGGGCACCTGGGTGGCTCAGTTGGTTGGGCGACTGCCTTCAGCTCAGGTCATGATCCTGGACTCCCAGGATCGAGTCTGCTTCTCCCTCCGACCCTCCCCCCTCATGTGCTCTCTCTCTTTCATTCTCTCTCTCTGTCTCAAATAAATAAATAAATAGAATTATTTTGATTTTTTTCTACCCTAGACTAATTTTGCTTAATTTAGAACTTTATATAAATAGAGTAATACAGTATATACTCTTTGCAGTAAAGTTTTCACTCAGCATACCGTTTAGAGATCTGTAGAGAGCAGAATGGAGTCTCTCCTGTCCAACAGGAGCCTGTGTCAAGCAATGACGCAAGCAGGTAAGGTCCTGCAGCCAGGAGACATCGCCGGCACCCACGCTAGCTGAACCCCCAGCACTGACAACAGAGCAGAACCAGAGGAGGGCTGCAGAGACCCAAAACCGATTCATTCTCTTTAAAAAGGGAAGGATTTGGTTAGAAAACAGACTCTTCAGACCTGACCCCTCTATGTCTGACCCCTTAAAAAAGGCAACTGCCGCCGAAGGCTCTGCCTGATGGATGTTCGAACAGAACCGAGAGCCTTCCCTGCTGGAACATCAGAAGCAGTCAGTGCCGAGAGCTGACCTGGACCAGACGGAGGCCTTAGCTCAGCTGTGCGCCCCCAGCCTGACTTTGCGTTCGGTTCATGAACTTCCTGCACCCTTCTGTTGTCTTGTTTGTTGTGTGGCTTGTCATCTGTCCTGCTCCCTGTGCTATGTAAGCAGCCAAGCTTAATCACATGGTGAATCGTCATGGAGTTTGGAATCCTGGACCTGCTTTATATTGTGATTTAACTTTGCTTTATGACTGAATAAAGCTGACACTGTGTAAAGACACAACTTGTGTGTGCGCCTTCATTGTGTGCTCATGACAAGATCCATCAATGCTACTGCATGCATTATGACTTTTTTCCTTTTCTTGTTGAATAGCATTCCATTTTAGAATACGACACATTTTGCTTATCCATTTTCCTATTAATTGATCCCTGAGCAGTTTCTAGTTTTGTTAGGTACCAAGAATAAATTTCTGGCTTCCAGGTTCTGGCATCTAAGTGATGAGGGAGCAGAAGGCAAGCTGAAGACAAAGCACAGTCTGACACCCCCCAAAGCCACCCCCCCCAACCAGGTGGGATATGTGTGACATTCCTCAGGCACCCCTGGATGCCCTAAAAACAAAGGCAGGAGGAAATGCAGGTAAAATTAAATCTCCTTATAACTTGCAACCCATTGACAAATACTTGAGATAGGCATAATAGAACCTTCCTCCAGGAAACTTCCAACTATATTAATGTTAATGTCTTGCTGGAGGGGAAAACAATTTTAGCTTGACAGTAGCAAGGCCTCTGGTATACCATGAGTCTTCTTTGCACATGAAAATTCTTTTGGAAACCTCCCTTTTCCTTTAGCTCCCCCAATTCCCAAGTACATAATGAGTCACCCCTCACACTTGTCATGCCACTCTTTCTGCCCATGGGTCTTGTCCCCATGATTTAATAAAATCAGCTTTTTGCACCAAAGACGCCTCAAGAATTCTTTCTTGGCTGTCCGCTCCGGACCCCACCAACATTCCAAAACTACATCATAAGGAGCTTGGTAGTCTACAAGTAAAATGCTGAACAGACTGAAAAAAATCAACAACTCTTTTTGGGTCCTTAAGAGAGGGGAGGCCACAGGGCAAACCTCCTTCCTCAAGATTAGAGAGACAGTTGAATTCAGGGAGCCACGACTTACCGGATTCACAAACAGAAGCTGCCTCCACAACAAACACTGGGCGGGGCGGGGCGGGGCGGGGCTGAGAACCGGGAGTGTAATTGACAAATTGCTGGAGGCTCCGTGTGGACAAGTCAGAGTTTAAAACTCCGGGGGGATCCAGTCATAGGACCCCCACAATATCGTGAGATTTACCTCCAGGAATTCAACCAGATTCTCACAGTAAATAATGGAAAAAATCCCCTCCTACTTCTAGCAGAGGGAGGGGAAAAGGAACCATTTTGAAATGAGACAGAGCATTCGGTTCTACTAACAAGGCCTGCCCTCAGGGTAAACTAATTAACCTAGGCCTAACCAGCTGGGGTATTATCAGAGCCCAACACCTGGGGAAGGGAAGTACCCAACTCCAGCCCACTTTAGCCTCCTGTCTCACCAACGTGGAAAGAAAAAAAACTAATTTGTGAAGTCTACAGTCCAGGGGCAAAGGTTCATGAGAAGACAGATCTAATCATAGGACTATCAAATGCTTCCCCTCCCCCCCCAAATAACCACCACATTACTAAAGTCCCATTTAAGCACTTCTTTTTACTGGTACATTCTGTCTAGCTGATGAGGGAACAGAAGGCAAGCTGAGGACAAAGCAGAAGCTGACACCCCACAACTGCCCCCATGGGCACCCAGGCACTCCTGGTTGAAGGAAAAAAAAATAGTTTACTTATGGAGATCACAATCCTGCAGGACAAGAGTCTCCCTCAGTTTTACAAATGTCTTAGCAATTTACAAGAACAAAGCATTTCTATCAATGGCCTAGCTGCCAGAAAAAAATGTAGATACAATTAAATGTCCTTATAATCTGCAACCCATTGACAGATACTTGAAGTGGGCAAAGTGTTAATGTTCCTCCAGGAAGTTCCCAACTATCTTCATGTTGATACCTTGCTAGAGGGAAAAACAACTTTAACTTGACAATGGCAAAGCCTCCTGTGTCCTGTGAATCTTCTTTAGCATATGAAAGTTCTTTTGAAACCTCCGTTTTTCCTTACCTTCCCCCCAACCCCATAGTATATAACCAGCCACCCCTCACAACCCCGGTGCAGCAGCTCTTTCTGTCCCCAGGTCCTGTCTCCGTGCTTTAATAAACCACCTATTTGCACCAAAGACGTCTCAAGAATTCTCCGGACCTCACCTCACCGATATTCCAAAACCACATCATAGCTATCAAGAAAAAACTACCAGGCATATCGTGGCATCAGGGTGGCTCAGTTGGTTAAGCATCTGACTCTTGATAGCAGCTCAGGTCATGATCTCAGCATTCTGAGATCCAGGCCCATGTCAGGTTCTATGCTGTGCGTGGTGCCTACTTAAGATTTTCTCCGCCCCTCGCCCCCCATCCCTCTCTCTAAAAAACAAACAAAAGACAAAAACACACACAAAAAGAAAAAATTACCAGGCACACCAAGAGGCACACAATACAATTTGAATAGACAGAATAAGCATCAGAACAACATGGAAGGTATGTTAGAATTATCAGACTGGAAATTTAAAATAACCGTGATGCATATGTGAAGGACTCTAATGGATAAAGTAGACAGCATGCAAGAATGGGTGGGCAATGTAAGCAGAAAGATGGAAATCCTAAGAACGAACCAAAAACAAATGATAGACCTTTTTGTTGTAAAGATAATTCCTCATAGTTGACAAAAGTAATAGATATTAAATAAATAACATAGTCAATAAGACTTTTTGAAATTATGCTACTTGAGAAATAATTTAATATAGAGAAAATAAACAGATTTATATAAAGTTATCAGCAACCATTTTCTTACATTGAAATCACATTCAATATTTTTGCTAACATTTGTAATATTAACATCCAGCACTCACTTTTAAACCCATGTCCTAAAACTTTGTTCTCTTTGGCTCTAATCATCATTCTCAACTGGAAAAGTATAGCTATGTCAACACCCAAATTTGGAGGAAAGTCATTTGAAACCTGAAAAGTAACCACCAGTTTTCTGGGAACTCTGCAGATTGCCCTATCTGGACAAAATTACTTTATAGTTTCCATTTAAGATAATATTCTGAATACTCCCAGTTATGGTTAGCTGCCTTAATATTTATCCTGTTTTTATACACTACTATAGCAAAAACTCATTATTTTGGGGTGTGGCTGGAAGGATTCATTTTTTCGAATGATGTTAAATGTGTAAATTAAGGAATCTTATAAAAAAGAAAATTTTTTATTTCAAGCATATGCAGTAATTTAATTGCTAAGATAATTCCAGGTAGAAATCTCAATGTCCTTGCTTTAAAAAACAAATGGATGGAACTGCATTTGTAAATACTTGCATCTACTTTGGTTTAAGCATTAAGCTTTCTAAAAGTCCATACAATTTATTTTTTTAAAGAAGTGGAACTAGATTTAGAATTTTAGTGCTAAAAATGACTTTGGAGATCATTTATCAATTTGGGAAGTCAATTTGTTTGGCAAAGCCATTCTTTATTGAGAGTGCATTGGTATATTTCAGCTCCATTTGAATGAATGATCAAACATCCAAGATTATATTGCATTACTCAAGATTCAAATATAGCAAATGTCTGATTTTGGCAAGGGCTTATGTATATACAATCATATTTTAATTCTTGACATGGAAAATTCACTATATCAGTGAAGAAGAATTTAACTTACAGTTAAAGTTAATTTTAAAGTAGTCAAGTATTATTTTTGACCAAAATAAAAGTGTGTAGTTCATCTTGTGACTTTTAAGCATTCTTATTTACAGGAAAAGGGGCTTTTTTATATAATTACAAAGATTTACATTTTTGACATCAGTAAAAATTCTTAGAAGTCATAGAAGCTTTGGAGTTTTTAATATTTTTCCTTGAAAATATATTAGTTATGAGGTACTCCATATATATTTAGTGAGTATAGAAGTTAATTTTGGTTTTAGTACTTCTGTACAATTTTTAGTATAATTATTATTTAGTTAACCAAAATTTACTTAACAGAATTCTAAATCTGAACAATTTAAACTTACTTTATAAATTAAGTCACAGATTTGCTCCAAAGAACAACAGCTCTTCATTCATGCATTATCATGCACACTATCTACTGTTGTGCCAACAGAACTTTCTGCAATCATGGACTGTTCTACATCTGTGTCCTCCAATAGGGAGCCACTCTGTGGTTACTGAGCGCTCAGCATGTGGCTAGTATGAATGGGAACTGAATTTTTAAATTATGTTTAATTTTAGTTAATTTAAATTTAAGTAGTCACATGTTAGTGCCTACTATATTTGACAGCATCAATTCCAGACTTTCATGTTCCTAGGTGTAATTCTTTTTCTATGCCTTGGAGTTCATATGAAATAAAGCTATTGTCTAATTCCTGACTTTTCCAAGATATTTTCAAGTTCAGGAACAATCATCTTTATGTTTCATTATCCCTTCATTATGACCACCACCATTTGTTAAGTGAATAAATTGGTTAGAAATTAAATGATCAATACAAAATTTACTAATTTATAATTCCTATTGTTAGGTGTTCATCAATTGCTAGACACCTAAATATTCCAACAAACATTTCACAAAAATCATTATTTATAAATGAGGACCGACCACCACTCCATCAATTTGATGTGCTGTGTCTTCCTCTCATACAAGAAAAAAATGAATAAACAAAAGCATTTAAAGAGATATCTGAGGGGTGCCTGGGTGGTTCATTTGGTTGAGCGTCTACCTTCGGCTCATGTCATGAACCCAGGGTCCTGGGGTGGAGCCCAGAGAGGGGGTCCCTGCTCAGTGGGGAGCCTGCTTCTCCCTCTCCCTCTCCCTCTTCCACTCCTCTCCCTGCTCATGTTCTCTCTCTCTTTCTGTCTCAAATAAATGAAATCTTTAAAAAAAAAGAGAGAGATATCTGAGATGTGCATTTGAGTTTACATAATGGGGAAATGCAAAAACAAAAACAAAGCTTAAAAAAAGAGCCAAGTCCTCTAATCTATATCTGTGTCTACCTTTTCATGACCAGTGACTTACTCAAAAGTCAATGCCAGCTAATTACAATGCTTGGAAAGTTGCACATGGGACCAATGGCAACTTATTTTGTTCAGGTGCTTCCCATTAGTAATTCAAATGTCCACCAGTATGACTGTCATCTTCCTAAGACATCAGAAGGCAGCAAACAAGATGAAAGCAATAATGACTATAAGTTGCTTACCACAGTATCGGACACAAAGTCATTGTTCAATAAATGCTAGCTAATGATAATAAGAGTATTATACTACCAGCGTTAGTAAGGACCCTGGTTCAAGTTTGGAGAATATGTAATATTAAAAATTAAAGGGACTCCAACATGTATCTGATATGTAAATATCTAAGTATGTTGTAGAAAAATCCAATTTGTATTTTGAAAAGAAGCAGGTTCCAGTCTGGGAACAAGGTCCAGAAGTAGACTGGGTCATCAGGTGATAGAAGAAATATACAATAAATAATTAAATACAAGTGTTTACTGAGCTCTTTTGGTGTGCCCAGCATTGAATTAGGTAAAGTGGTAGATACAAAAGGAATTTTAAGATCCTGTTTATTCTCTGACTGAGTTTGCAATTTAATGGAAAGAAAGAAATAAAGATTATTGAATTTTGGAATATGCACATGGGAAAATAACAATAACATTTCCAGATGAAACAGGCTAAGGAAAGTTAGTAAAGATACACAGCTGTAAGTCTGCAGGTGGAAGGCCAAAGACTTTAGAAAAGAAAGATTCATGTGGATACCATCCTAAATTAGTCAGTCATATATTGTTTCCATTCTGAATATTATAACTATTATGATTATGATAATTATTATAAGCATTTGTTTT
Source organism: Eumetopias jubatus (assembly GCF_037043125.1). NCBI lineage: Eukaryota > Metazoa > Chordata > Mammalia > Carnivora > Otariidae > Eumetopias > Eumetopias jubatus. The sequence goes on from NW_028274820.1 coordinate 76,894,539, forward strand.
TCAACTGGAATAACTCGTGGTAATTAATTTAAACATAATCGCAATTGTCAGCATAAACTGTTTAGCTAGCATAGAGGGCAGTGCTTCCTTTCTCAGGTTTTACAATCCTGTGGAGGAAACTATGAGGTGGGGCTGATGGATGCCTGTGCCCAGAGTCAAACTTGATTTCCTTTCAAGCATTTAGTATCTTACTCTTAAAAAACCAAACATACAGTAGTATTCACTGCTTGGGGCATAGAGTTCTATGAGATTTAACACATATGTAGATTTTTGTAGCTACTTGTCACCTGGTTATACCACAATTGCAACATGCCAGATACTTCTCTATTGGTTGATTTCTTAAATCAGAACCTCTCCCCTACCCCTAACCCATGAAAACCACTGATTTGTTCTCTGTTCCAATATTTATTTTTTCCAGGATGTCACATTAATGGAATCATTTGGTATGTAACTTTGGTATGTACGAGACTGTAACTTTGGTATGTATGAGACTTGCTTTTTTCATTCAGGAAAATGCCTTAGAGATTCAAGTTATTGTGTACAGCAACAGTTCATCCATTTTTGTTGATGACTAGAACTGCTTTGTATGGATGTACCACTGTTTGCTTATTCATTCAATCATTGAAGTATATTTGGGTTATTTCCAATTTTAGGGAACTGTAAAGAGTGCTGATATAAACATCCACATCTATGTTGAAATTAAAAGCATTTTCTCTGAAAAGAAGTTAAGAGAATGAAAGGACAAGCCACCGACCAGGAGAAAATATTTGAACATCACATTGTATCCAGAATATAGAAAGTTGATTCTTGAATTATATTAGAAAGGGTTTGCCCTGAAACAAGGAAGATAATGTTAGAGAAATTGAATGGTAATGTTGTTAAGCCAGCAGGGATTACATTTTGTTCTAAAATGAAACAATAATAGGAGCATTATAATATGGCTGTAACAATAATGCAAAATAATATGAAAACTGGAAGGATGCCTAACTAAGTATGGGAAGGCTAGATTTTGGTAGATACAGATCTATGAAAAAATGAAAAAGGAGTAAGATATTTAATGCACAAATTTAACAGAGGAAGAAAGAGGTCATTGCATTTATAGGGCTTCCACACATATTTAAAATATGAGAGCATCTGAGCATGAGCCCTGGCATTTGGAGAGCTTTAGATATAAGAAGCCAGGTCACAGAAGTGATCAACCAAAATGCCATTATTCACAAAATATGTGAGAAGGAGGGACACATGATTTCCTGGTTGTCTTAAGGCTGAACATATTAATGGAGAACAGAGACTGGAAAGGAAATTTGAGCAGAATTAAATCATAAATCACCTGGAGCTTATAAGGGCAGGTGATGTTAAAGACTTTGGGAAACAAGCATAAAAGGATCTGTAGAGAGGACACGAATGAGAAGGCGTTTATGAAGGAGGTGGAAAGAAAGGACAACTAGGTGGTAAAAAAGAAATATGCACAAGTGGCAGCTTGTGGCTGTGGGTGTTTCCAAAGATGGCAGTCCCATTTCTGAGTGCTCTTCTAAGGACAAAGATATATACTTCAAGGATAGCAGAAGCTGTGCACATATAAGAAAGAAACTTACATTGCTTGCAGAAGGAACTGTCTTGGAGAAATTTAATGCTGCTTATCACATTCCTTTTCCAGATGTTTTCTGAAATGAAACTATGTTCAGTCCCTGCTTTTTTAACCTTGCTGTACTCATAGAAACCATAATTTGAAGCAGCGACTTCTAAAGGAGAACAACATTTCCCCCTAAAGGATCAGTGTTATAATTAGTAACATTTAAGACAAATAATATATTGTAAAAACAAAATAGTAGGAGGTGAGAGACAATGAAATTTAATAAACATTCATTATATGCTTATGGGGATAAGTGCTTTGAAAACTTCAGTTATCATTTAAAATAGTAAAATATGTCTCGGTGTCATGGGATTGAGCCCTGTGTTGGGCTCTGCTCGAGGTCTGCTTGGGATTCTTTCCTTCTCTCTCTGTCCCTCCCCCACTCATGCTCTAAATAAATAAATAGATAGATAGATAAATAGATAAATAAGATCTTAAAAAAGATATAATAGTAAAATATGTCCCACTAGATGTTAGGGTACAAAGCAATGGTATGAAATCTTCTGTACTTTAAGTTACAGATCACTTCACTTTTTTTATGAGTAGCAAATTCATGTTTATCTATCTATATCAATACCTATCTCGATGTGTGTGTGTATGTGTGTATAAATACTTTCAAGCAAAACAGGAGAAAAATACTTTGAATTAAGGGGCTGGGACTGCTAGGAAAAAAAAAGAACTGGTGGAAAAAGCACTAGTACTTCGAAAGAGCATCAGGCAGTCCTGTGTTTGAATCTAAGCTTCAGGTCTTGGACAAGTGACATGATCTTACAGAGACTCGGTTTCCTCATCTGTAAAATGAGGGTGACAATACCTACTTCTTGACTTGTTTGGGGGATTAAATGAACTAACAGTGTAAAGCACCTAACAGAGTGTCTTATATGTGATAGTCTCTTTAAAAAAATACAGATTATGTTTTTCTTCCCTGGATTGCATAGTACCACTCCTGCTAAACATTTCCTCTTGGCCTGAGAAACTAAAAGTTCTAACTTTATATTTCCATTCATTGAACCATCTTGTAAATCATCTGAACCCAGAGTTTTAGATTATGGCTGGGATCTTTGGCAGATGTGCTTCTTCCAATTACCTATCCTCCACAAATTATGGAACATTCTCCTTCGAAGGAGTTCCCACTAAAGGCCTCCAACTCCCACCCCATTGAAAATCACTCACCTCAATATACAGAAGATTGGGAAGTCAGAGAAGGGCATTAAGTGTCCCATGAAATGGCCATGGTTCCAGTGTCCTTGTCAAGTTCACCTAGAAAATCTTCCCTTCCTTCCACCATGTATTATTACATCTTTAGATCACTGATCTAGGATGCTTTCTCTGTGAAGCATCTCATTACCATTTGAGGCATGTCTTGGACTTGCTACCATATTTCTACCATAGTCAGTACAACATAGTCCAGCATGTATATACATATACCCTCGCAGTTCATTTATACGGCTGGATCCAATTGAAGTTTGCATAGACTTTAAAATTATATGTGTGGCTCCTCTCAAGGGAAATTATAATACAGGTCTTCAAATAGATAAAGCAATAGTGATTCATTTAATCATCATACAGCCGGGCAGCAGGATAAGGTTGAAGAAGTTCTTTATTAGACAGTGTCCTTGAGGAAATGCCTGAGCCGTTTCAGCTGTCAAGGTTAAAGGCACTTAGAGCATCCCATACCTATCTGTCTAAACTTGTGTTGTCTTGCCCACCTCTCTGGTCTCTAATTAGACTTCCTCGTTTCACTAATAGGATACCATCCTGAAATATACCCAGAATACAACTACATTTTACTCTCTCTACTGCTGCCACCCTGGTCCAACTCCCACCATCGATCACCTGGATTATTATAATACCCTCTCAATCAGACTTCCTGCCTTCAGTCTTGCCTTCAGTTTATTCTCAACAAAACATCCAGAGAGATCTTTTGCAAGGTGAGGCATATCTTCTTCCTCCTCTGCTCTTGGATCTCTTGAAAGTCTTTATAGTGACTGCTAAAGCTTAGAAAATTTCTTAAAAAGACTATTTTATTTCTGACCTTTCTTCTCTGCCATTCATTCTCTGCCACATTGGTTAACCAAATAAGAGAATGGCCTAGCTATATAAAAGAATTCAAGAAGCAAACAATTTTTTAAAAATAACTTCCCTCCCTGTCCACACTAGTACCTTTTCTTTAAAGTTAATATTGTATCTATTTACATAAAATGAAGTAGAGAAAATTTACCACTTTATAGGTTGATTTGCTGGCCTCCCATTCTTTTGTCATGTGTTTTATCTCTATATTCATTATAGAATCCACAAGACAATATATAATTTTTGTCTAAACTGGTCATATGCATTTTAAGAAATGCAGGTAAATACTATTTTATATTTACTCAAATATTTATCATTTTTGATACTCTTCATTACTTCCTGAAAATCCATTTTTCCTTCTGGAATCATTTCTCTTCAGCCTCAAGAATTTACTTTAGCATATCTTATAATAAAGTTCTGGTAACAAATTTCTTTAGTCTTATTTTATCTGAAAATGTTTTATTTTCCCATAATTCTTGAGGGATATTTTTGCTGGATCTAAAATTCTTGATTGACAGTATTTTTGTTTCTGCACGTTAAAGATGTTCTACTATATTCTCATCTCCCTAGTTTCTAATGAGAAGTCAGTAAAAATTCTAACCATTGTTTCCTCATATATAATGTGTTATCTCTGGAAGCTTTCAATATTTTCACTTTATCTTTGGTTTAAGGCCTTTGTGATGTGACTAGTCATAATTTTCTTCATATTTAAATACTGTTAAATCTTTTAAAAATATAAATTTATGTCTTTAACTAAATTTGGAGAGCTTTGAGCCATTATTTTTTCAAATATTTTACTGTCCCCCTCTCTGTCTTCTTTTTCTGGGATTTGCATTACATGTATGCTAAACTTTGATTTTCTCATACAGGTACATAAGACTCTATTAACTTGGGTTTTTTTTTTTTTTTCACTTCTTTATCTTTCAGAACAATTGTTCATACATGGTTCAGGATTCAACAAGAGATTTTGGCAGGATATTTACTCCAACTTTGGGTTCACCCTCTGGCTTTCTCCTTTCTTGGAACCTCACTCACTTTATAGCAGATTTGGTTGTCCCAAACTCTGTCTCTTGGCTCTTCAGACCACAGAGAATGTAGGTTTTTGGTCAGGGGCCAATTATTGGCTGTACTCAGACTAAAGTCATAAAAATGGAAAACTCACCCTGTGAGGTTCCCTTCTTCCATGTGTTGACTCTCCTCCAAAATCTATGAGTGTTCACTCTCCAGTGTCTTCAAAGATTTTTTTCCTGCCAGTGTTCATAATTATCTGCAGAAAGGTTGATCCAGTAGGAGAATAATTAGTAATACTAGAAGCAGAAATTCTATACCTGTTTCCTGAAAGGAAAATTTTCTGTAAATGGATGAAAGGAACTTGTAGGAGATATAAAAAAATTAGGATCTGTCCTATTTCTCATTGCTTTAGAGTTTGTAAAAGGTCAGCACTTGAGATGTGCTATAACTTAAGGAGGAGAGAAAGGATGAGTAGGGCAGGGATGTAGTTGGGTTTGGGGAAGCTCTTTAATCTTCTGGTACAGTCCTCTATAGAATGATCAGAAAGTTGTATCCCAGCATGAGATGCAATTTGTTTACCATCTTGGCTGGTGTCAGTGTCACAGTGGAACTGGTCCAAGGCTATAGGGTGGTAAGAGGCATCTTAGGAAAAAGTAGTGGTTATTGTCAGCTATATGATGATGGTCTGAACTTGGAAGATATCTGTGTTATAATAGCATTCCAGTTTGTGGGGATTGGGATATAAGACTGTGGAGCTAATAGGAGTGAGATAAGACACCAGTATATCAGCCAAATGGACTGGGATTTATGTAGGCTTCCAGGTTTGTATTTGTTTTGCTTTGCTTTACAGGGGAAACTGGAGGGCAACCAAATTTGTAAAGACAAAGCTGTCATAAGGAAGGCAGAAACAAAACCTCTTGGGGTTAAAGAGGTACTAGGATACTTAGTGTAATTTGGGTAATTTACATATAGTAGCTCATTTTAACCTTTTGATAAAATGGTTCTGAGGCTTCCCCTAGGTGCACCAGGCTTGAGGCAGGAAAATAAATTTTAAACCTAACCAAGGAAATATTGCTGGACTAGTCAGGCAGGATCATTTTAGGCTCTGGATAGACCTGAGCCTACAGGTTGTTGGCCTTAAATACACAATGCTGGATGGAGCCAGGATGGCAGGCTGGGCACTTTCTAAATACAGCGTTTCTCAACTGTGACACAGGTTTGCTGTGTGTGCAACAGCTACCTGGGCCTGCCTCTTCATCACCCTGTGGACTTGATGGGAGTGAAGGGAACCAGTACAAACATGAAGATCATGCTGTCTGCTGTGTCATAGGCAATAAACTATCTAAATCCACTTGAACTAGTTATCCCCTTGCCAGCCAAATCTGTGGGAGTATGGTAAGCCAGCCTAGCAGCAGCCCCTGTCCTGCTGCCCAGGGACTGCTTGACTACTTGCTGGGCCAGAGGAAAGAGTGCAAAATGTCATTAACTGAGCCCTTTTCTTCCTCCCCCATGTCTATTAGTAGAATAAAAGTTCAAGAGTTCTTTTCCAGATCTTGGGAAATGCAAAAGTGTAAATGTTCCAGGAAGTCCTCCTTAGGAAAATATAGAGGAAGTATTTATTGTCTGCAGTTATCTATATTTGGACAACTTGGTCAATCCATTTACACATAAGTGAATATTTTTCTGTTCTTGGTTGTCCTTCCTCTCCTCCCACCACATTACCAAACAAAATTGGTTTCTGCTATTTTAAAAAAATGCTTCAAGAAGACATAGATTTTCTGAAGCTGAGCTCCACATATTTAGAAAAGAAACTACCTTGTCTTACATTCGACAAATTTTCTAATTGCATATGCTTGTGATTTTTTATATTACTCCAATTTTGTAGGGTGATGTAACATGGGGACTAAGACTGCTATATGTATATGACACATCTCTGAAGGAGATGACTTGGGAAAGTGAAAAAAATTCTAGCTTCAAAAATCATTATCTCTGGTAGAAATAATTCATTTTATGCTGAGGGATTTTAAATGGGTTGGATTTATCTTTGAAGCATTAGAAAAGATATGGAGCACAACTTACCAACTTTTTATTTTTTAAAATTTTTTATTGTTATGTTAATCACCATACATTACATCATTAGTTTTTGATGTAGTGTTCCGTGATTCATTGTTTGTGCATAACACCCAGTGCTCCACGCAGAACGTGCCCTCTTTAATACCCATCACCAGGCTGACCCATCCCCCCACCCCCCTCCCCTCTAGAACCCTCAGTTTGTTTCTCAGAGTCCATCGTCTCTCATGGTTCATCTCCCCCTCCAATTTCCCCCCTTCATTCTTCCCCTCCTGCTATCTTCTTCTTCTTCTTCTTTTTTTTTTCCTTAACATATATTGCATTATTTGTTTCAGAGGTACAGATCTGTGATTCAACAGTCTTGCACAATTCACAGCGCTCACCATAGCACATACCCTCCCCAATGTCTATCACCCAGCCACCCCATCCCTCCCACCCCACCTCCACACCAGCAACCCTCAGTTTGTTTCCTGAGATTAAGAATTCCTCATATCAGTGACAACTTACCAACTTTTTAAACAAAGCTCTAATAGGGACAGAAAATAGTTTGAAACTAATGCCCCTGATAAAGACTTTAATAGGGACAAAATATAATGTAAAAGTTAATATGTGGACAGACATAATAAAATTAGTGTGCAAACTCAAAGAAAAGTTCACTAAAGGGGCACCTGGGTGACTCAGTCATTAAGAGCTTGCTTTTGGCTCAGGTCATGATCCCAGGAAAATGATCCCAGGGTTCCTGGGATCGAGCCCCACTTTGGTCTCCCTGCTCAGCGGAGAGCCTGCTTCTCCCTTTCCCACTCCCCCTGCTTATGTTCCCTCTCTTGCTGCGTCTCTCTCTGTCAAACAAATAAATAAAATCTGAAAAAGAAAGAAAAGTTCACTAAAATCATAGTGAGTATTTCAGTTTTCTCAAGTACAAGAGAACTGTGATTGCATGCTTCCCTCGGAATATTTTGCCAGTTTTCAATAGAAAAATATATACTAATATTTAAAAACAAGGCATAGCACATGAGGTAAGCACAGAAAACTAATAACTGAATGTAATCATATACATGTTGAATGAGAAGTAGACTACTTAAGATTCATTGTAAAATAACACATGCTGTGAGAAATAGAAGGAAAATAATTTTTTCATGATGCATCGCTGTTAAAGTAATGCGAATATACATTGAGAGAAACTGTCAAAGTCAATTAGCAGCTTGTAGAACCCTCTCTGTACTATTTGATAGGTAAGTGATACAATTCTACCCATAGCAATAAATAAAAGTAGAACAAAATTTCTTTAGGGAGGAAAGCAAACAATTATTTTCAAATTTGAAGGAAAATTCCAGTTTGGGTGAGTTAATGGTAATTTTGCTTTGTTCTGTGTGTTTAATATACTGGGGCCTTCGAGGAATGGCCCAGTGGTTGGGAAGATCAGGATAATGATACAACAAAGTCTATGTCAGATGCACATCCCACAGGGATCATTGTTCCACTTTACCTTAGGATTTCAGGCTTTCGGGGCCCCCCTTGCCAAAATCAAAGTGTTTCCATTTGGAAACTTTGGATGGCCTCTTTTTAATTTGAACTCAAGTAAAGCATCCAGCTTGCTGTGGGCTTTTTTTAAAGACCTGGAAATTGTCAGTAGCTTTATCATTCATTCCTCAGGAGAAAAAAAAGTTTATATTAATAATGAGAATATGTCCCCTTCTATTGCCAGTATATTCATTTTATAAACACATGAGTGCCCTAAAAAGTTTCTGAATAAATCTTCCATTATTTAGATTGTACAGATAAAGGTCTTTAATGCCCTTCTTTGTCCCATTAAACAGTAAGAGCCATGACTTCTCTGAGGATTGATAGAAGAGGACGCAGAATTGCCCAATCTCGACTTTTCCATGAAAAAAACCTTTTTTTCTTTATGATGTAATAGAAAACAGAAATAAATACATATATATATATATTCAGTGATAACAACCCTGTAGCTACATTCCTCCTAAGTATTGAGCATTTTATTGAAGCAGGAGATTTCTTAATTTAGAGCAAATAAATCAGAGTCACCCAACTCTTTTTCCACCAGTATTCCTTAGAGGCATAATTGCAGGAAACCCTATCTCTTTTAAGGAAGATAAAGCAGACATCTCTTGATATCAAGAGCATTCTATATTTAAAATGTATAGCCAATTAATCATAGAAAATTAGACCTGATTCATGCCATATTGCCAACAAGACCTAAGTATGATAAGAGTTATTAGTAAGAAAATGATGGGGCATAGGGGAGGGAGCAAGAGCTAAGAAAGTATTTTTTTAATCAAATTTCAGTTCCCTGTGACCTAAAGATATAACTCTGCACTTAAGTCTTTGATTACTATAGGTTTCGAACTTTTATTTCTGACTGATGGAATATAAAATATGGACTTTTGAAAATAAATCTTCCTGGCTTAAAAAAAAAAGTCTGGGAGGTAATAATACCCCTGTGATTTTTTTCTAATAAGGTTTTCAATATGTAAAATGCAGTCAGTAGCATACATTTAATTTGCTCGGTAGAGATTTTACTACCTTCTGTTACCATATTGGTTTTTACTTCCCTGGATAATAATTTTTGTTTGATGAACATTTACAATGCAGTTGGAGCTCTGAGGACTTAAAAAGTCAATAGCCTTAGTTGGAAAACTTATATCTCTAACTAGAAAATTCACACATTTTAGATACCTGCTTATTTTTTAGATGATTTGTCTAATTTTTTTGATCACAATAGCTTGGAAGCAGGTATTGTTTTTGTACCCAACAGTGAATAAAACCCAGACTCAGAGAGATGAAGTAATATTACCAAGCTGAGTAACAGAGACTGTATTCAAGGTCACATATTCTGATTTTAAGTTCAGTGCTCTTTCCATGATTTTATACTATACCACAGTACTTTGGAGGTTTGTGGCTGTCACAAGCTAGGCATCTTTAGAGGAAAGGTGATTAAATCCTCCTGGGAGAAGATGCTTTGCTCAGTTGTTTTTGAGAGAATAAAACTATAAGGAAAAATTTTCTTCCACAACTTAATCAATGTTTTATAGGAGAAAACTCTCGGTTGTGGGGTGTGAATCAAGGTCAAACAGGGACAAAGGAAGTGTCTGAGAGCAAGAGGTAAGAGAATATGGTAAAATACGATGATGTAAAATGCCTGACCTTCAGATGACCTTGGAGAGTATCATGGTCTGGGCAGGTGGGAGGCAGTCATTATAGCCGAATGTGTTACAGATAAGCATCTTTTGCTAAGCCATAATGGTCACCCTGATATAACTGACTAGGGTGCCCCCACTCTTGAGAGAAATTGAGTAGGTGGAAACAAAGGCTCTCACCTAATTTTCCCCAAAGCTGCACCAGGACTGGGAACAGAAATCTCAGTGAATTCGGGGAGACTGTGGTTCTCTGTCAAATGAACTTTGTGACATCATCCCCGAATATACCACAGCAGTTAAAAAAAATCATTGTAAATGCATCTACATGTCTCTGGGCTGATGAGAAAGAGATTTTCTAGGACCATTGGGTGGTGTGTAAATTTCACACACCAGGTTCTTCTGGTTTTCTAGTTCAGGCTTCCTTTTTCTTCCTAGGCATCTGGTACACTTTGTTAGGTAGGATCCTACCTGAACCTTCTCTGTAGACATAGGTTTATGGCTCTAATGGAATTGTCAATTCCCTCCTGGAAAGAAACTGAAAAGCTAGTAAAAACTGCATCATTTTCAATCTCTTAAATGGCTTTTAGGTCTGTGCTAATAAATTCTGAATCCATAGTTCATAATTTTTGGTTCAAACACATAATTCTTCTTATTTTGTTTACAGTCTCAAGAGCCTTAGCATAAAATGCTACTTTCATCATTCTAGACCCTTAAGAAAAATTACCTGCCAGTTGAATTAAAGGTAGCCTCTTTTTAAAAATATTGGATGAAAACCTTGCTGTTTGGAAGTACCAAATAAGCTGAAAATTTTTGTTCAGATACTTTTAAAATGTTCAGGAGGATTAAAAACAGTGAAGTTATATGTTTAAATTATTTTGTAAACGAATTCTATGTCAATATGTGAATAATTTTGTTATAAATTATTCTATAGATGAAGATTATAGGCGATACAGAGGAAGGTTGCACTGTGCAGTGAAAAGTGCAGCGCACTCACTAGATGCAGAGAATTCTTGACTTACTTCTGTTTCTTCTTGGCTGTGTGACCTTGACTGAATCATTCAACCTCTGGGTTTCATGTTTTATATCTGTGAATGGGGATAATATTTGCCTCCTACACATTATTGACTGATTGACTTATACCCCACACATGACTGAAAATAATATGGAGGGATCTCATGGTACTACTTACACAACTCCTTGGCCTGATCAATATCACTGGTAGGTAAGGTAGTGATTTATACTGAGGAGTGAGATGTATTTTAATCCTAGTTGAAAATAAGAGGAGTTGAATATCCATGGCGAAGGCAGGGATATAGCTTCTCAACTCCATGATGGGCAGATGTCACCAGACCACTGTGTTCTGAGCTCGTTGCCTGGCCATGTGAACTCCTCAGTTTGATTGAAGGACCTCCTTTAATTAAAGGCCTTCCTTTAATCAAATTGAGTAGTGTAGGGGAACCTGGGTAGCTTAGCTGGTTAAGCATCCAACTCTTGGTTTCCGCTCAGGGTCATGATCTCAGGGTCCTGAGATTGAGTCCTGCATTGGGCTCCGTGCTCAGCGTGGAGTCTGCTTGAGAGTCTCTCTCCTTCCTGCTCATTTTCTCTCTCGCTTTCTCAAAAAATAAATAAACAAATCTTTAAAAAAACAAGTAGTGTACATGGCTAGGCAGTGAGCATGGTTTTGGGTCAATGGGGACAGACATGAAGGAACTGAAGATAGTTTGCTTGGTGAAGGAAAGAAGTAGGGACCTGATAACTGTTTTTGATTATTTGCAGGCTGCTCACGTATAGAGAGGTTTGGACTAATTTTATGAAGTTCTGAAGGACAGAAGCAGGATGAATAGGTAAAATTCTGACAAGGGAACATACGACTTTACATAAGATAATTTCTAACTATTAGGCCAGACCTCAAAATGGATTGAGGTAATGAATTTCTCCACACTGTCAGTGTTTAATCAGAGTCTAGACTGATGCTTTGGGGAACTTTTATAAAGAATTGGCTTAGCTTATATCTTAACTGTTAAGTTCCCTTCTCTCATTAATATTTTATAATTTTATCATTTTTATTACATTTATTATTATCATAGGTTAACTGTGAAGGCATTAGAATAAAATGATTTTTATTCTTGTCCACTTATTTATAAGTGTATAATTTTGCTTCTAGAAAACAACAGCTGAAAATCAAATATATTTATATCAGTATATTCTAGCCCATCAAGTTTCCTCAGATAAAAACACCAGGCTCATATTTTTGAAATATATATAACTTATTGATAAATGGATTTGTTGTATTTTCTGTTTTATCTTTTCATGGTTTTTGTGAGTTGTAAGAACAGTTTTTTCACCTTTGATATAATGTTATTTAGAAATTATTAAAGGAATAAGGACTGGAGGTATCGTAAAGGTTTGAAGTCCAATAATTTATGCTGTTCTTATTCTTCTTCTAACATTTGACTACTGGCTGTCCATCCTATTCTTGTATACTTCAAAATGCAGGAGCTTCTTACTTCTTAAGGCATCTTTGGCATCTTCGGATAGGTCTTCGTTCTAGAAGATCCTTCCTCTATACTGAGCTGAACTCTTTATCACTTGTTTTAGTCCTCCACACTGACACCATCCAGAATGAATCTACCCCTCTTCTATATAAACAAATTTTTGTACATTTAAAGACAGTGACCCTGACGACTCACGTCTTATTTCTGGAATTTCTGCTGGGTTTTGAATACCATCATTATTCTGGCAACTTCCCTCTGAATAGTCTGGCTTTATATATACAACTTTAATGTATGTTGTTCAGAAAAGGACATAGTCCTACTATGTCTGTGGTCTGGCTATAGAGCGCAAACAGGACTGTATCTTCTCTTGTTCTATGCCTGTCCATTTCTATTAAAGCAATCTAAGGTTTTAATGGCTTTCTGTAGTTACAATTTACACTGACTCATTTATTCAAATGATATTTATTGAATGCATACTATACACTGGAGTCTCTTCTAGGCAAATAAAACAGTGAAACAACCAAACAAAAATACATATTAGAGAAGTATACTTAATGAACACCTTCACTCTTTTCTATAAGGTCTGTCACTAAACCATAGTCTCCACCTTGAATTATTGTAATTATCATTTATCTAAGTGTAGGACTCTGCATTTTTTAATTTTTCATCGTGAAATATATAATATATTATTTTAACATTGTAAGGTCTTTATGAGATTTTGATTCTATTATCCAATGCATTTACAATGACTTGACTGTGTGAGTAAAAGTGATAAAATTTGTGTCTTTGTTCGTATCAGGGATTGAAATGCTAAATAAGAAAAGTCTGAAGACAGCCATGTGGCATTGACTAAAAAACTCTAGAATGACTCATAACACATTATTCAGTACCCTTTGGGTATGAACAATCACCTATGTATTTGTCCACTTGGTTATACCTATATCTAACTTATGTTGGTGCCTTTTTTTTTTTTTTTGGCATGTGTGTGATGATGTCAGGAAAGACTTCGCCAAATGCCTTGCTGAAGACTTGTCTTTCCTCTGCTCTCCTTAAATACCCAGTTTCTTTTAAGAGGCATTTTTACACACTGGCTCCAACTTCCCATCTCCTTTTATTTTTCCTTCTCTGCCAATCAACTAGAACTAGCACTCCATTAACTAAAACTTTTCCCATTAACAAAGACTGAATATAATGTTAAAAAATATTTATTTGGAGGGTAGGCTGGCCAGAGTCTAACTCTAGATTCAGACCTGTCTTCAGTAAACCTCTCAAACCATGATCTTGTCATTGTTTCTTTCTGTTTCTGTGGAGAGGGAAATGTCACCCTCCCATATTGATAAGCCCAGTATTTTTAGGGCATAAAGGAAAAATGGTGATTCAGTAATATTCCACTGTTGAAAACAAATCTTTCTACCCCAGATCCAAGAATTCAATATAGAGATATTTAAATTAACTATGTCTAGTAGTTGTCTCCTTGTTTTCAATTCTGGTATTATTCTAGTTGTGTATATATTCTAAAATGAGCTGGCAGCAAATCAGATCAAGGGAAAGGGAATGGGAGTTGAGTATTAAAAAGAAATCCAATGTCCTTCTATATGTAGGAGTTATAAATATGTATAAGAACATTGTATTATTTTATTTGAACCTTAAATTTTAAAATTGTATTAAAATTTAAAACACTGGCATGTCTATCTATTAAAAATGAAGTGCATAGATGCTGGTCCAGTTTGAAAAATTCTGAGAAAGAGGCTCTAAACAAAAGGATTTTGAAATGCTTTTTAACAAACAGCTGCTCTGACTATTCTGATTAGATAAAGAAGCTATTCATTCTGCTCTGGTGATATTTCAAATTTTGCAAACACTTTGCAGTAAAAACCCTACAAACACTGTGATGCTGATGTTAGAACTGCCATACATCAAACTGGACTTTGAAATTTTATTTACTAGAATATTAGAAATATTTCAAGGTAAGTTATTTATTTATTTAGTTAAATTAATATTCTACTGATGTCATTTTGTTAGGTACATATAGAATTCATTTTTAAAGTATTAGAGATGTTGCTACCTTTTTCTGCTACTGTGAAAATTATGTTTTAAAATGTTATCACCTTGATTTGAAAGTGAGATGTCATTAACAAAATGTGATACTTTTTTTTAAAGGTAATCATTAATATAATCTTGAAATTTGCTTTTGAAATGCAACTCCTGGAAACTTAGAGAAAAACAGCTTATTATTATAAAATCAGTTGGAGAATCCCCAAAATACATAATCACTGATACAGTTTACTCAAGCTTATAAGGATCCACTTTGGGGAGGGGTCCCCACAAGAATACCTATTAGGGCTATTATATCTATCAGAATGGCAGAGATGAGGGAATGAGAATGGATACATCTAAATGTTCAAATAACTGTAATGGAAGTTGTGTGCAATGACAAATCAGCAGATTTTTCTGAACAACCAAATGGGCTACTTAAAAGCAAAATTTCAGCAAACTGAGAATAGAAAATGATTATGAGGAACTTCTAAAAACCCAAAACAAATTTTAATTCTATAAATAAATATCTATATGCCTAATGCGTGGGGCCAATCCCCTTCAAAGAAAGTAGAATGAGTATAATATAATTTTCCTGGGGATTCTGGAGATATCAGGCTGTTTGAATAGAGGGCTGTTCATTGTGATGTTCCCCGTAAGTTTCTCTATGCTCAATGAGCAGAGAATATCTGAGTGATAAAATAAAATTGGGCAGAAAGAGAAAGATGAAAATAAACTGATCCCCAGTGAGGATTATATCAAAACACACTGTAATGGGGAGCAGATGAGAGGACTGTTACCTATTTAAATGAAGCATAACGTGGCTTCAGCCACTTCTATTAAAATGTTGGCTAACATCATTTTTAAAGAGCCAAGCTTATGTAGAAATGGGCTGTAGGTCAATTAGCCAAAAGCAATTTCACTAAAATGACCTTATTTCTTTTAACTATATTAGTTTTAGTCAAATAGTTTTGATTTTGTCTTCAACAGCTTTTTAAGTAATGATCAATTCATTTCTCTTCCAATTTGCTACATAATGTTCCTTTTGCTTCTACTGGAGCTACAGACCAAAAGCCGGAGAGAGGGAAAGACTGGTAGGCATAAGGGCATGTTTCTTGTTGACTTGGACGTGGATTATATCTAGATGAAAACGTGGGACAGGGTGAGCTCGGGGTGCTCCTACTCTGCCATCTTCCCAAGCTCCTTTAAGGGCATGTTTTTTGTTATAAAGAATTCTTATCAATATATTCCTCATGAATAGATTTATTTTTCTTTATGATATATTCTTCATGTATACAGTCATTTAAATGTGTATGTATAAGAAGAATTTATCTTTAGAAGTAGATTGTTATAAATATATATTGCCAGTCCTTTCTGGCCTGCCAGGTCTCTTGGATAGGTCTCTTGCCAATCTAATGTTTCTACCAATGTAGGTTACATATCTCTTCTCCCGAGCTGCTTTCAGAATTTTCTTTTTGTCTCTGAGACTCGTAAGTTTTACTATTAGATGTCGGGATGTTGACCTATTTTTATTGATTTTGAGAGGGGTTCTCTGTGCCTCCTGGATTTTGATGCCTGTTTCCTTCCTCACATTAGGGAAGTTCTCTGCTATAATTTGCTCCAATATACCTTCTGCCCCTCTGTCTCTTTCTTCTTCTTCTGGGATCCCAATTATTCTAATGTTGTTTTGTCTTATCGTATCACTTATCTCTCGAATTCTGCCCTCGTGATCCTGTAGTTGTTTGTCTCTCTTTTTCTCAGCCTCTTTATTTTCCATGATTTGGTCTTCTATATTGCTGAATCTCTCTTCTGCCTCATTTATCCTAGTAGTTAGTGTCCCCATTTTTGACTGCACCTCATAAATAGCCTTTTTGATTTTGACTTGGTTAGATTTTAGTTCTTTTATTTCTCCAGAAAGGGCGTCTCTAATAACTTCCACGCTTTTTCAAGCCCAGCTAGTATCTTTAAAGTCATGATTCTGAACTCTAGGTCCGACATCGTACTAATGTCTGTATTGAGTAGGTCCCTGGCTGATGGTACTACCTCTTGTTCTTTTTGCTGAGGTGATTTTTTTCTGTCTTGTCATTTTGTCCAGAGGAGAATAGATGAATGGGAGAACAAAATGCTAACAGATTAATGACGTCCCCAGCAAATATACTCTATACAAATTAGAAAAGACCTGAAAGCAGGGGAAAAGAAAGGGAAAGAAAGAAAAAAGAAAGAGAAAAAAAAGAAAAAGAAAAAGATAAAAACAAACAAAAGCAGAACAAAACAAAAAAACCAGAATATGATCAAATATGATCAGACTAGTGTATAGATCAGTGCCACACACTAAATTTTGGGCATATTTTGGTCTGTTAGAAGAAAGTGCCTCCTAAAATTTTAAAGGAAGAAAGACTTTTATATATGTACAGAATAAGGGTTGATACAATGAAGGGATGGAAGATGATTGTAAAGATGAAAATTCTAAAAGATTTTATAAAAGGAATTGATAAGAAGTTGTTTGAAAGAAGAAAGAAGATTAAAAAACAAAGAAGAAAAAGAAAAGGGAGAGAATGTGATCAGGCAGGAGACTAGAACAAAGCCATACACTGGTGATTTAGGGTATATTTTGATCTGTTAGAAGAAACTGTATCTCAAAATTTTAAAGAGAGAACAACTTATATATATATGCCAAAAATAAGGGTAACTACTATGAAGGGATAAAATATGACTCTAAAAAATGAAAAATAAATTTTTTTTTTAAAAAGGGATTGATAAGATGTTGGTTGAAAACAGGAAAAAGAAAAATTCAAAAAAAGAAAAAAACAGTTAAAAAAATCAACTTTGAAAATAATGAATCATCGTAAAAAAGCCATGAATTCTATGTGCAGTATTCCCCTAGCGCTGGAGTTCTCCCGTTCTCCTTCATTGGTAAACGTGGTCTTGGCTGGCTGTTCGTGCTGATCTTCTGGGGGAGGGGCCTGTTGCCGTGGTTCCCAAATGTCTTTGCCGGAGGTGGAATTGCCCCGCCCCCGTTGGTCAGGGTTAAGCAATCTGCTCAGGTTTGCTCTCTGGTGCTTTTGTTCCTTGCAAGCTCTCGGCACAGCTTTGGAGGACTGGAGTGAAAATGGTGGTCTCCCAATCTCCACCCGGAGGAGCCGAGAACTCGGGGCCCCACTCCTCAGTGTGTCCCCAGAGAAAAGCAGTCACTCCCATGTTAGGGAGTGATCTGGCCATGACCGACAGTTTCTTTCTCTGGCACCCGACCCCGTGTGGAGTCTCCAAACCCAGCAGATTCCTGTGGTGTGCTCCCACGCTGCTCCTCCCGGGGGAGGAAGGGGAGTCTCCCCGGATCTGCCACTTGTTCAGTCCCTGCTGGAGGAGCAGTGGCCCGACTGGGCCGTGGATCACAGTTTATGGCTACCCCGAGCTGAGAGCCCGCGCCTCGGCTCCATCTCTGCAGCCGGCTTCCCCGCTCTGATACCTGGAAGCTCTGCTGCACTCAGGCATTCCAGTCTTTCTGTGACCCCGAGGGTCCTGAGACCACACTGTCCCGCGAGGGTTCCACCTCCCACTTAGCCACTGCAGTGACGTCTCTCAGCGGAGCTGACTTCTAAAAGTTCCGATTTTGCAAAATCTCAATGAGATATCACCTCACACCCGTCAGAATGGCTAAAATTAACAAGTCAGGGAACGACAGATGTTGGCAGGGATGTGGAGAAAGGGGAACCCTCCTACACTGTTGGTGGGAATGCAAGCTGGTGCAACCACTCTGGAAAACAGTATGGAGGTTCCTCAAACAGTTGAAATTAGAGCTACCATTCGATCTAGCAATTGCACTACTGGGTATTTACCCCAAAGATACAAATGTAGGGACCCGGAGGGGTACGTGCACCCCAATGTTTATAGCAGCAATGTCCACAATAGCCAAACTGTGGAAAGAGCCAAGATGTCCATCGACAGATGAATGGATAAAGAAGAGGTGGTATATATACACAATGGAATATTATGCAGCCATCGAAAGGAATGAGATCTTGCCATTTGCAACGATGTGGATGGAACTGGAGGGTGTTATGCTTAGTGAAATAAGTCAATCAGAGAAAGACATGTATCATATGACCTCACTGATATGAGGAATTCTTAATCTCAGGAAACAAACTGAGTGTTACTGGAGTGGTTGGGGGTGGGAGGGATGGGGTGGCTGGGTGATAGACATTGGGGAGGGTATGTGCTACGGTGAGCACTGTGAATTGTGCAAGACTGTTGAATCACAGATCTGTACTTCTGAAACAAATAACGCAACATATTTTAAGAAAAAAGAAAAAGAAGAAGATAACAGGAGAGGAAGAATGAAGGGGAGTAAGTCAGAGGGGGAGAGGAACCATGAGAGATGATGGACTCTGAAAAACAAACTGAGGGTTCTAGAGGGGAGGAGGGTAGGGGGATGGGTTAGCCTGGTGATGGGTATTAAAGAGGGCACGTTCTGCATGGAGCACTGGGTGTTATGAACAAACAATGAATCATGGAACATACATCAAAAACTAATGATGTAATATATGGTGATTAACATAACAATAAAAAATAAAAAAAAAACGTTCCGATTTTGTGCTCCGCGGCTCTAGCACTTGCCAGAAGCGGCCGACTGAGGCCCCTCCCCCGCCGTCTCTCCTCCTGAATATCGCCTTGGATTCACTTCTCCGCACGTCCTACCTTCCAGTAAGTGGTTGCTTTTCTGTTTAGAGAGTTGTTGCTATTCTTCTCTTCTATCTCCTGTTGAGTTTGTAGGTATTCAGAATGGTTTGATCCCTATCCAGCTGAATTCCTGA
This sequence comes from Eumetopias jubatus, assembly GCF_037043125.1. NCBI lineage: Eukaryota > Metazoa > Chordata > Mammalia > Carnivora > Otariidae > Eumetopias > Eumetopias jubatus. Next base: position 76,913,818 of record NW_028274820.1, read on the forward strand.
GACCAGACAAAACCCAGGTCTCCTACTCCTCCGCCATCTTGCTCTGCCCCTTTCATGTTTAATTTTATTCTTAAATTCAATCTCTCTCTCATACTCAGTTCCTCTTCTTTCTTCCCCTCAATTGCTAGCTCCTTAAAATGGTGTCATAAAGACAAAACAAGAACCAGTCAATAGAGTAGAAGAAATAAATGAATTATGTGAATTAGTGAATTGGTTGACTTCTGTGGGGATGAAAACTTGTGGAAGGAAGGTTAATTTCTCCCATTTCCTAGAGGTAATATAAAGATGAAAGGAAATTTGCTTATAATAAAAGCAGAATAAATTAAATCACCTAGCTTTTAGTACAGATGCTTGGAAAGAACATTTCATAACTGTGTTGGGTCATTCTTATGTTGACTACATTATTGTCAAGATTTATTATTTTTATGTAAGATTGATTTTAGAGTCTCTATTACTATTATGTAAGATTTGTAATCCCACAATGGATATGCCACTTCATACTGCATCAAATTTGGAGGAAAAAAAGATTTTATGCATTACATCTTTTAGAATATGTGTGTGTGCATTTTTTCTTCCAAATGTTGATGGTACGCAGTAAGCTAAAAAGAGAAAAAAAGGGGTAAGAAATTATATCAAGATATTCATATGGATATACGTTATTAATAGATATTCAGATGATGCTTTAAATAAGCAAATGCTGAATTTAAGGAAGGAGAGAATTTTCTTTTAGTTATTTTCTTCAAAAGATTTAAATAATCTTACAGTAAATGCACACACACACATAACAATGTGTTTCCTTGATACTTTTAATAGAATGGCCTGACCAAACTTTCCACCCATCATTGTATACTACCATGCTGTGAAGAGGACAGTTGGGGCATTTTCTGGTTACCCCAGTGTGCTGTATGAATATGATTATTTTCTATGATGAGAGGAAAGTAGACATTACAGCTAGATAACACTGATAATAATATTTTTTTAGGATTCAGGAATTTTGTGATTGCCTTTTTATCTTGATGGCCCCAGGAGGAGCATAAAAAGACCAAAAGTCAATGAACCATCTTTTTCCTTTGCTTTCTTAAAGAGTTGACTGAAAAAGAACTCCTGAGCAACACTTTTTAAATTCAGTCAACTTCACAAGGAAAGCAAGTGACTGGACACCATCAGGAAACAACCTGTCTGCTTCTGTGCCATCTAGTTAGATGTGACAGGTGGACAGCCCAAACATCAGGTATATACACTATTATTCCAAGAGACTCTTTTGGTTACTGAAGAAGGGAGCTGAGGGGTAACTTTCATGATGACTAAACCAGAAATGAACAGCTTAGAGAGATAAGTAGGTAATAGTTTCCTGTTTTCTTGATTTCTAGATCACTGCTACCTAGGAGTTCATCTACAAGTCAAGAGGCAAGAATTAAAATGACAGGAAAAAAAATGTCTCAAAACTAAAAATATTAATAGAGCTTTACTAACATGAATAATTGACAGAACACTGGTTTGAATGACTGGAAAAACTGAGTTTCAAAATTGATTTAAATAAAGGAAGGTTAGTTCATTTCAAATTCACACAGTTACTCAAATAAGCTTAAAATACATCCTTATTAAATGTCTTTATTTATTATCAGATGGAAATGGTTCATGATCAATGTATTAGTTTTCTAGGTCTCTGGTAACAAAGTACCACAAACTGGGTGGCTTAAAACAATAGAAATTCATTCTCTCACAGTTCTGGAGGCTTGAAGTCCAAAATCAAGGTGTTGGCAGGGTTGGTTCCTTCTGAGTCCCTGAGATACAATTTGTTCCATGCCTCTCTCTTAGCTTCTGGTTGCTGCTGGCAATTCTTGCTGTTCCTTGTCTTGTCAATATATCACCTCAATCTCTGCTTCTATCTTCATATGGCATTCTTCTGTGGGTCTCTCTGTGTCCACATATCCCTCTTCCTTCATCTTATATGGACACCAGTCATTGGATCGGAGCCAGCCCCCTTCCAGTGATCTCACCTTAACTAGCTACATGTACTAAGTCCCTATTTCTAAGTAAGGTGATTTTCTGAGGATCCAGGTAGACAGTTTTGGAGGAACACTAAAAACCCAGTAAAATCAGTATATTAAGCCATCAGGTTCGACTACCCCTTCTAGTGAGTTGTTTGCATTTGCAAAGACAGCTATTATATATGAAATTGTTTAAGAAATAAAAATTACTCTATCTACATATTTTACGACTAATTTCTTGGTGACTCTTTAATATTGACAGGGAAATATAAACTTTACCTCCATCTTTTAATTATCATATATTCTAAATTTATTAAATGAAACAAATGATTTTATGATTATAATTATGCTTAGGATTCACTAGTATAGCCATCATTTACATAATGACCTGAAAATTTTTTGGAGGATAATAATCTGGCAAAAAAGGAAATGCAGTAAAAGTATGTTAATATCCAAAGTGATTCTCTTTAATTAAACAGCTCATGAACATGATTTGTTCATCCCAATATATGTGGCTATAATAAATTGTCCTACCAAAATGTTTTCTTGATTCCATGTGGATATTTGCAATAGTCATGGCTGCTGGAGAAATGAATCATAAGCCAGGACTTGAAGGAATCACACTGGGTTCTCCTGTTACCTCCCTGTCCTCTACTGTCGTCAGGCCACCTTATCTTAAAATTCAAAAAGAATATACTGACATCCATAGTGCTTACTTGGGGAAGTCCACTGGTGCCCTTATCATCAATCATATCTTTGGTGATTCCTGCTTAAAGGGAGTTAGAGGTAACCCTTCATCTTTGTCAATCAGTGACTTAGCTGTCACTCCCAGCACCTGCCACTGCTCTCCTTCTTCCCTGTATGGCTTCATCTCATGCTGGATACCATCCCTCTTCCTTCACTTTTCCACAGAATCATCCCATGACTGTCACACCTGGCAGTCTTTTATTGACATTGTGGTGATTGCAGAGAGCCTAGAAAAAAACTTAACAATTAATCACTTATCAGTGTTCCTAGAAACTTCCTGCCATTATTAACACTTGGTCTTTCTCACTTGCCATGTCTCTATGGATGTTCCTCTCCTCCTACCATATTGCTGGACCTAGTTTCCCGCCCCCCCACTATCTCCTTTCTCTTGGGCTATTCCCCAAAACCTCACATTTTCCCCTCTTAGTTATGCAGAAACTTTATGTTTTTCTTTGTTCTATCCTCTCTTTCCAAATCACACCCTGGACAATAGTGGAGGTATAAATACAGCAGTTATCTTTCATGCTGAAAGATGTCCATCAAAGTATTTTTCCAGACAAAAAGTCAAGAGAAAGCACCACCTAAGATTAGTATTGACATTTCCCTTAAAACCAAAGTGACTCCAGTCAGTGAACGTTGAACTTATCCTTAGACTCTACTCAGACAACAATGCCTATTTGGCAACCTAAGAAAGAATAAGGGGTCTCCCAAGCATTAATCCTAAAGGCAGTGTTCTGAGATGTCCATCTATACTTTATTATCTGTATAATTGAAGGAAAGAAGGAAATTTACATTATGGACAACAGGAATAAAATGGACTTCTGATATTAACACAAGGAACTTGGGATGTAGAGATGAGCTATTTCTGGGACCACGTGAGACATATAAAGAGATGCTTTTGAATTTTATGGAGGTCCATTTCTTGGGAGCATCTTTCTTTAATTACATGCCTTCTATAACTGTTTTCTTGCCCCCTTATTTGATGAACAATTTATACAGAATCTGTCTACAGTAAAAAAAAAAAACAACATTTGGTAAAAACATAAGTAAGAATTTTTCTCCCATCATAACTGTGGGGTGTACTGTTCATATTTGACAATTAAATAAATAAGAATGCAGAGTAGTGAAATTATTTTCAACTCAATATCATAGGATCAGTACAGTTGAAAAATAAGGTAAATGAACCCTGGTTTCTGGTTCACTTTTTTCATCCCTGGGCAAAGTTCATTCTCTCAAGTATGCAGAAAACTTAAGGAGCTATTTTTGTGATAGAAAGAAATTTATGTATTAAAGGGAGAATGTAGTCAACTTACTAAACTTAAGTGGCTAAGGAAAAGAGTCTTCTAATTTCACAAATAGGTTGTGTGATCTGGGTCAGATAACTGATGGGTGAAATTTCTCTGTGTTTATATATTCTCTATGGTATGAAGCCTTGCAAACTGTACTTTGTTAACTAGCTCCTTAATCTTGTTTTCAAAGTATTTAGGCTATCATTTCTTATTAGCTAAATGTAAGATAGTCAGGAATATGTACATAATAAATTAGTTTAGGTCAAAGTAACTGGTCATGGATTGAGATTAATGATATTACTTAGTTTTGCATCATCTTGTCAAAGCCATGGGGAGTATCACAGTTAAACACAGCAAGAGAAGAAGCTATGACTGAAATGGATAATAAGTACGAGTTGTCTAGCACCAAATAAAAGTGTCTATTGTAATTACGACCTCGAGTCTTCTTGCACCATAAACTGTTGCAAAACATCTTTACCCAGCTTCAATGGAGTGACACAGTCTCCTCATAGTTCTAACATAAAAGCTCTTAAATGGGATAACATATGTAAAACACCTTAAATAGTTTCTGGAGTCTAGTAGGGGCAAAACAAACTTGAATTTTCCTTTACCATTGCTGATAAGGTTTTTAAACAGGTAACAACAACAATAACAACAACTTTTCTTGATGGCTGCAGAAAAAAAAATACTGGCTATGCAAACTTTGAATTCATTTTTAGGATATTTTTTGCCTTTTTAGTAAGCATGCTTTTCTAAATTGGTTGGTTTTACTGTGCTTTTTATATTACTCAGTTAAGATGACATGGAATAAGTTATCTTTTGAGTTATTATTTTTCACCTTTTAGGTACCAATATGGGTAATATTTAAATTTGGTGCGCCTTTACCCAAGAAAACTATATGCAAGAACTTTCTGGAAAGGCTAGGGCAGGAAATCAAGAGCCTAAACCCTCAAAATGTCTTACCTTAGGTGCTGCCCGCTGGATTTAGTATTTGTCTCCACATAGGCACTGATTGCCCTTGTTAGTGTGTCTGACATTTTTTCACCTTCCAATCTGCATGACATTTTCAGTTACTCTGTGTACCCTTGTTTCTGAGGAATTTTCCCTGTTATTTGATCACTTTCCCTGACTTCCTTCTTGCTCCTCTTCCTGGTAAATAACCCAGTTCTTTCTCCTGACTTTTGAGTTGCTGCATTTGCTGGGGATTTGCTTGCTTTGTTTCTGATTCCGGTTTACTCTGATGTCCTACTTAGTGGTTTTTAGATTCTGAAATCTGGTCTTCCCCTATCCCAAATTCCCATGTACTTTGTGGTCTTATCAGGATGCTGCACATGGTGGGTGTTTGATAAACAGCTGTAGATTTGATTTCCTTACACTTCAGATCCTTGATTCTTACTGTTTCCCTACTGTTGCTTCCAGAATTTGACAGGTTGTATTTATGTAATTAGTAATAAACACACAAAAAGAAGACAGGAAGGTTTTACCTGGTGCTTCACTGATATCAGACTCAATCTATTTATTGGTAAATATTCAGTGGGGCCATCCCTGGCCCTGATTTGGAGCTTGTGAGTATGTTGTACACACAGCATGGAGTAACATTTTAAACAGAGGATGAAAAACCCAGTCAGAAGCAAAATATCCTAGTAGATTCCAATGTATGGATGCTTTGATGTTGACCTTGAGACATAATCTATATTGTTAACCATGTGGAAACATTAAGCTAGTAGATATTTTATCTAGCATGGCTATTGTCCAGTGAATTAAATATTAAAGAACCTCAGTAGAAGGAGTTATATATAGGAAATAGGAATAATAATTTAAGATAAACAAGAAAGATGTACATTAAAATATCCATTTATCTGAAATGAAATAACTGTGGTAGTTAGCTTTTTCTATTAAAAATATTTTTTAAAGTTATGAAAACCCCATCAATGGTTAAGTAGAATTATATTTATAATAATAACTTCAAATGATTTTTATTCAGTCACATAAACAAATGAAAATCTATTTTTGAAAACAAAACTATTTAGAAAGAATTCACTCTTAAGTATGCATTCTTTTATTGCTAATAGAAACTTGACTGTCATAAATGAAACAAATACATGTATAAAAGATGACTTTTCTTCACAAGTTTTATTTTAACGTTAATAGAGTCTTGAGATGCTATTAATGTCTAAGCAGGTTTGGGATTTCAACAATAAAGGGATCCTCTCTTGGTGCAGCACTTTTGTGTTTTTAATTCCAAGGTTTCTGTTATGGCATTCACAGACTGATTAAAGACATTAGTTTTTTCATTTTTCTGCTAATCTTTTAAGCCACAACTTGAGCAATCAAACAGAGCTGGTAAATATAAATATTTAATATGCAGAATTTTAGGTATTCATTTGTATTTATCTAGCACTCTGAGTTTCCAACTCACTTTTATGTGGTTAGTCATTCATCCAGCTTCCCTGGATTCTTCTGAGCTTTGTTTCTGTAGAGGAGGCGGGAACTAGCATTGAGATAGCAGATTGGGGCACTGACCATGTGGATTTTCTTCCTTTCTCCTTCCTCTGGAAATACAATAGAAGACAAATCTAATATATTTTGCTTATTTGGAAGGATATCTTAATCTCTATGCTGGATTTAGGTTATTGTCAACTGAGGGCAGAGGGAGGAAATACATGATTAGTGGGTAATTTATTAAGGCCTGAGTTATTTGGGGGAGAAATGTAACAGCCTAACATGTCCTCCACACTTATTATGTGTTGGGTTGCAAACATAAATTAACAACACTGTCCTCTGTTGCTGCCCACTGGGCTCTCACTCACCCCCTCTCCCCCGTCTGACTCCCTTCAAAGCCTTCTCCATGCTCTGACACACAGCTCCTGAGCAGATCTCTCTTAATGCAAACCCGATATTTATTCCCCTGTTAGAAATCCTTTAAAGGCTCTTGGTATCCCACCAGAAGGAGGTCAAACATCCAAACATCCCCTCTCCCTGATCTACTGGGGCCTCCAGCCTCATTCAGTTCATGCTGTGGTCGTGCGACACCCCTGGGACTATTTCATACCTCCACACTCCTGCCATCTGTTCCTATTTCCTATAACATCTTCTCAGAATGCTAGTGAGGCTAGCTCCCTCTCTAGGCTTCTGAGTAGGACTCTGAACTTCTCTTTGGTTGGCAGGACAACGGTATGATTGATAGTCCTGGCTCAGGCCAGGTTTCATCTTACAATCTGCCCTTTACTATCTGGGTAACTTGAACCTCTCAAGGCCTCCCATCCCTCAGCAGTAAAATGGGATATTCATAACAGTAGTAGTTTTTATCTTGCATGGGATTCAGTGAGGTAATACTTATAAATTACTTTAGAGTAGTGCCCTGCACATTATAAGTATGTAATAAATGTTACAATTCCAATGATCACATTTTAATATTATTTATATAATTACCAGTAATTATCACTGCTATAATATCTTCTGAATTACTTTGACATTATTTTTCCCTGGTGACTATCTCCCTACCAGGTTACCTGGTCCTGTAAGGCAGCGGTCATCTCTGATTGCTCAGGGCTGTGCATTGGCCTTAGTTCATACTAGGAAGTCAATAAATGTTAGACCCTTACCAGAGTCCCAACTAAACGTCTAAATTAATTTAAAGTGCCACAGTCTGGACTTTGTAGAATAGCTAAGGAAAGTTTTTCTTCATAGATCAGAGGGCAAGAGGATGTGTTTACATACCTTTCCCATTCCTTCTGCGCAGCCTCTGCTGAGTCTTCCTGAGGCTCCTGATCCATTCTCTGTTCTTTGTGCAGGGAAAGAATGAGACTCAGGTTCCTTACATTCTTCAGCATTTTACTTAAATACTTAACTCCTGCTTCTAAGTTTAGAGTTAAATAATACAATTATTCTATTGTGTGCAGAGTTGATGGTGTTATTTATTTTGTGTCTTTGTTTAAATTCTGAAAGCAGAATAGCAGGTGGTAGCTTTAGCCAGTCATTTCTTCTATGATGACTTCTAATTTTTTAATGTCAATAGAAGTGACTTTTCCTGAATTTTCATTCTTGAGGATTTCAAAGTTTGTGCATTTTCCACTTACTCAAAGGCAATATTGTCAGAGTAAATAGATTTCTTTAAATATATCTTTTAGTAGCTTGTCTGTAATATTACCATGTTCCTGTAGCCAAGTTAAAAGTGGTCTTGAGGGAGAAGTAATTTCTCCTTTTAATCTCGGTGGGACTTGTTAGTTCTGTTGGCACAAACATAGGGTTTGAAATTTAAAACCAAGATTATTTACTAAATATAGATGGAAAGTTACTATAAAAGTCTAGTATCTAGTATCCATGACTTCTAAATATATTTAGAAACCAAAAATATATTTTTGGTTATCACTAATATACCCAACGTTTCATCCTTCAGTTTTCTTTTCTCATTGCTTAATGCTTCATTTCTCTTCCTTTCCTCTGGAAGAGCACTTGGGATACAATATTGGAATGTACAACCTAAGATGCATACTTACAGAATTTAATTTTTCATATGGTGATGAATGATTAATTATAAAAGTTTTACCCTTCTCATTTTATGCAATATATGAAGTATCTATATGCTCTGAAGTTACTTACAGAGGATATTTATTTGAAAACATAAGTGTTTATTAACTTATTATCCTTATTCTAGCTTTTTCTCTAGCTAGCTCATGCACAGGGCCCCTCTTCTCCTGTGTTCAAGACTCACAGGGACTTCAGAAGAAAGAGTGGAATATGAAAAGTTGCTCCTCTAGAGAATTTATCCATACTGAATAGCCTCAATGAATGGCACATATTTGGAATACATACATACATAGATAACACATACACATATACAAACATGTATGCATGTGTGTAAAACATAGCAGGGCATCCAGACCAAGACCTATACTTTAAAGTCAAGAAGAGCATCCCCAAAAGAACTTAGTGGAGTTGGGGCACCTGGGTGGCTCAGTCAGTTAGGCATCTGCCTTTGCCTCGTATTGAGCCCTGCATCAGTCTCCCTGTTCAGTGGGCAGTCTGCTTCTCCCTCTGCCCCTTCCCCTTCTCATGCTCTCTCTTGCGCGCACGTCCACTCTCTCAGATAGATAAATAAATAAAATCTTAAAAAAAAAAAAAGAACTCTGGAATTGCAGGAGAGGTAGAAATTTGTTCCCTGTCTACATAGTCTCACCATATTTATAGCTGACTGTGGTGCTGAAACTCAGCAGAGGGTTAGAGCAGGAACTTTGGAATTGGTTGCCAAGGCTCCATCGCCTCTTTCTTGCCATTTACTGAGAGTATCCTGCTCAGAAAGTTATTTCAGTCTTTTTATCAGTGGACCCACCATATGGGATGGTTGTGAGTGATATTTCAGAAGTTGTTATTCTATGTGGTCCCTGAAATTTGGTTCAAGATTTAAGAGTTCTAGGAAAGATCTTATTTTAATCAACTCCATCTCATTTACATGGATTGATTTTAAAAGGTAGGAGGGAGATTTATTGGTGCTATGGGGAGAGAAGGACTTGCACTAATCCTTTGTTCCAACACAGTTTCTCACCTTAATTAAAAGCAGGATAGCCTCATGGTCTGCTGTCTTCAAGATAGAAGCAACTGGGATATTATTAACCCATCTTGAGATCATGACTTTGCTGGGCTTACTAACTCTCTAGAGCTAAGCATTATAACACTGAATAGTTTAGCTTGTTATGATCTCAGAATTTCATCTAAATAGGAAGGGTGTTAAAAAAGCTGTAGTCTCAATTTTTGACCAGGCTCCTATATTATCCCTTACCCTTTGGTCTTTAATCTTGTTTATGCTGACTAAACTTAGAAATATTCTGAATTGACACTTTTTTTGTGGCTAGGCCTTGTGGACAGCATAGATTTATCTCTAAATTACTCACCTCAAGTGGTACCAAAATATAACATCCAAACTTAAATATATTAAGTATGACTCTCAATCTTTTTTTCTAAGGAACAAGGTCACAATATTAATTTTGAAATTCCCCATAGAGGTTGTGAAAAAGCCTATCAAATGTGTGCCATGTAGCAGTTCAGTCAATGGCATTCCCACTTTTCTCTCGGGGAGTGTCTTCATTCATAGTGAATTGCTCTCAATATCAAGGTCTAAGAAAAAGGCCATTTTCTTAGAGAGTAAATCATATTATAGTCAAACTATTGCTATCAAAATAAATTTTGGGGACAACTGACAATTTATATTAATTCAACTTTATAAACACATATTAAAGCACTCTATTTTTATCTTCTTAATAATAGTGGAAGTAACGATGGCTTATATACTACACGACCTTATTGAAGAAACAGATGGGGTCTATTTATTGTGGATTGTAAAAAAATCTTCACTCATCTCATTGGAAATGAAAATTCAGTCCTGAATTCCAAATGAAAATATTAACAAAATGTGATATTCATTGGGATTTTTTTAAAATTTAGAACTATGTAGAATCTATGTAACTTTCTTATTACATATGTGGAATATTGAGAAAACAAGCAAAACTTATTATTACGTTAATGTGATTAATAATAAAACTGTTTTCATATGTAAAATATCCATGTATTAAAGTAAAGTAGACTAGGGTTTATAGATAACCCTTCACTGGCACATAGTAATATGTTTTGAAGTAATATTAAAGATAAAACTTTTATGTTTAAGCCAAACATCATAAAATGTCATACAAGTTATTTTTTATTATAAACATTTTAACATCACAAGATTATACCACAAGTTCTTTTTCTATGTTTCATTTCTGTTCCTTTCTTAGTCTGAACATCTCCTTTCCCATTTTTTCATTACTTCTGTGTAAGAAACTTTCAGACTATTCATTTTTAGCAGATATAACCTAACAAGAAAAATGTTATGAATCAAAGGCATAATGACCTCAGGCAGCAACCTGTCTTGCATTACTGTCCTCTGAGGGAGGACAAATCCAAGCATCTTAACTAGATTTATAGATTCCTGTTGATTCACTGTAGGAATATTTTAGAATGTCTCAAAGTATGGTGGTTTGGTGATAACCAGTACAAGTTATGGCCTGTCACATTTTGTACTTTAAGTAAACTCCAATTACTCTTGTAGTGTGTATATCAAGAGTAAATGTTTTGATACTTGATAGTAGTATGAAAGAGTGCAGGTATGTGCACTGCTTCTCTAGTACCTAAATTGGAGTATCAAATTTCTTCAAGTCTCTAGAATCCTCAACAGACCATGACAAGAAGCCCTGATGTTTATACCCGAAGTGATGCAGTAGGTACAAAGAAGACACTGTCCCATACATGAGGAGCCTATGATCTACTTGGGAAAATGTGCTAGGTTATTTTGGTGCCTAGAAAGAGAGATTCACTCAGGTTACATTTAATAGTAAGATGACAGTTTGTTGCACATGAGAATGAGGACAGTGTAGCCTAATGGGAATCCAGAAACAGGTCAGAGATCATAGAGAGAGCAAAATAGTTTAGAATCTATGCAAATCCAGTTAAGCTTTAACCCTTATCAGTAGATCTTCCATCCCCTGCTGCAGAAATATACACTCTTCTTTGTTTCTCCTTCTGCTCTAATCACTTTCTTCACTATTATGAACATCTTTTATAGATCTCAGTTTCAACTTTTAATATGATTATAACCATATTCTTACTTGTGGCCCACTCTGACCCCTGATCCTTCATAACCTCCACTCAAGAGCATATTTTCAGCTCCTGTTCTTGCTACCAACTCTTCAACTCTTTCTGTAGCACATGTTTAGATTCCTAAAGGAGAAATTTGATAAGTTATCTAATTACCATCATGCACATTGGGTTAGCACTCTAGTGCTGGCCAACCTGTAAGTTTGCTTTCCTTTGGTCAGTTGCTATTTCCTGGTCCATTTCCTAAGTGGCAGGATGCTGTAGTATAGAACGTGGCTTCCTGTAGGTAATGAACTACTTGAAGTTGCTCCCTCATCCTGCCTTAAATTTTTATGTATAGGGAAAATTTTCTTAGAAAAGGACTGTGGAAGTGGGAGGCATTATGGTTATACTGTGCAGTATAGGAAGGCATGCACAATGCTTAAATAGTTAAAATTGTGTTTGCTATGTAAGTTAGGTGATGAAAAATAAAAAAAACAACTTTGACAAATGAAGATGAATTAATGGCTTCAAGGATTCAGAACCTCACTGAAGACAACAAAATAAGGGGATCAAAGGCTTAGAACAATAAATTTTAGAATGGAAAAGGACCTTAGTAATTATCATGGCAAACTACCGAATATGTGAAGGCTGAGATTTGACTGAGGTAGATATTAGAATGTAGGTCTACTGACTCCAAGAACATTGCTCATTTCACTCTATCCCACTGCCTACTCATGCAAACTTATGAAAGGAGAAAAGTATTTGCAACATAACATTTTCCAAAGGAAACGTTCTGCTTTGTTTCATAGTTTAAAGTCCTTCATATTATATACCTGTTTCTGGATGCCTCCATTTACAGTAACGCCAAAAAGAAAAAAAAAAGGGTTAAGAACTTGTAAAATCTATGATTTGATGAGTAACAACCACTAATCACCATATTTATGATTAAAATTCATCCTTGAAGATATCAGTCTTTTATTAAATCAGAAATGAAACTTTTAGCTTTGGTTCAAGATGCCCAATCGATTGCTCATGTTTAATACTTTTTTTTCTAAGAAATCATAAAAATGATAAAGGATATTTTAGAAGACATACAAACCTACAAAAATGTACATGTAAGCAATCAGCAGATAATAGATTTAAATACATTTCTGAAGTAAAATGTTATTGAAGAGTGTAGACAAATGAAACAGTATGAGAAAGTCACAGCCTAGAATATGTTCAGAGGTATGTTGATTAACAGGGGCCTGACCTGCCTGGTAGAATCTGAGACCCCTGAATTTGGGAGAGGTGATACCCGGGAGGTGGAAAACAGAGAGATTAAAATCCAAATGAAGACCAGTCATCTTCCCAACCCTCCCTCTAGTAAATGCTAGGGACAAAACCCTTTTCATTTTGTCTACATAGGATTCCATCAGCATAGAGTACCTATGACCTGGTGCCCCATAAACTCATGCTGAAATAGGGCCTGCCATCCACAAGCCTCTCTCCATAGACAGAGCTTGCAATAAATGTTTCTGTTTCTTCAGTCTTAAATGTGCACAATTAGACACTTAAATACACTATGAACATGAGTGAGCCTAAAAATAATGAGAAGAAATATTAGAACTAGAGAACAAATTGCAGGAGAAATGAAATCTGCATCCTAGTGCAGGTTTTTTCTCCATGAACCCTGTAAGGCACTCACAGCAAAGATTGGGAGAAGCTTGAGAAGTCTCTCTCATAGGGAAAAACTGGATGGGCAAGAGCACCAATGTAGTAGGGGCATTAAACTCCATCAGGACCCTTTTCCTCTGTCTCCTCTGTGGGGAGATTTGCTTTTAGAACAACTAGTGAAAACAGACTACAGCTGGAGAACAGAACCAGAGAAATCTATCCGTGGTTGAGAAGCAGGGAAGTACTTGAGTTACCAAGAGGGCCAACTTATTGAGTTGAAAGCTATGGTATCTGAATAAGATCTTTAAAAATCAGTTAAGCAAAAAATGTAAGAAATGAGGTGTTTGCATAGTCTCAAAGTATCTCTACTAAATATTGTTTATCAAGGGGGACAAAAATAACTTTATAATGAAGAAATATGGCAGACATCACTTTAACCAAATGACCAAGTTTAACATCACCAGTAATAATAGATATTTACATCGTGTACACCCTGAAATTGTGCACTGAGAAGGGCATATCACCTCTATGATATTCATTTCAAAAATCTATAATCTCATTCTAATTATAAAGATAAATCATACAAACTAAAAATTGAGGAACTTTCTACAAAATACATGCAATTGCTTTTAAAATGTGTCAAAGTCATGAAAGATAAGGAGTCTCAGGAGCTATTACAGATTGGAGGAGAACTATGACAATTAAAGGTTATGCAGGATCCTGGACTGGATTCTGAAACAGAAAAAGGACACTTTGGGGAAAACTGGTGAAACCCAAATAAAGTCTCCAGTTTAGTAAATAGTATTATACCAATTTTAATTTCTTAATTTTGATCACCGCACAATGTTAACATTAGGAAATTCTAGGTGAAGGATATAGGGGTATTCTGTACTATTCTTAGAGCTCTTCTCTAAATTTAAAATATCTAAATTTGAAATATTTCAAAATCAGAAACTAATTGTATGTCAATTATTATGTCTCAAAAGAGCTGTCAAAAATGATAGAATTTGAAGAGGACTCTAAGGTATCTAAGAAATAATGAGATGAGTTAATATAAGTACCAAGAAAATCAGCAGAACATCAGATTTTTGGAGAGAGTGATCCAGTGATATAAAAGGAGATTTCATAGACTATATAATGAATTTCATAGACTATATAATGAATATATAGAGCACCACGTTGGTGCTCTTCCCCATCCAGTTCCTCCCTATGAGAGAGACTTCTCAAGCTTCTCCCAATCTTTGCTGTGAGTGCCTTGCAGGGTTTATGGAGAAAGCTGACAGTATATTACAGGCTCATATCAACCATCTTAACAATATTGAGTGGGTTCAATCTTTTGAAGAATTTAATTTGTATCCTAGTGTTGAATAAGTGAACAAGAAAGAAGTTTACATAATTGTTGTCCTAAATAAGTTCAAGTCAAATGCTTGTTCACATGTCCCTTGGTGGCTCAGCAAATGACATTCTTAGGAAAGAAGTCACTGATGTTCAGAAATTAACCTGGATGGTACTTGACAGGATTATATTGTGGACAGAAGGTCCTGACAAATATTTTAGCTAACCGTAAGAAAAGAAGAATTTGGTACTAAAATCACATCTCACCTAAGCCCTTAGGGTAATATGGCTGCCCATAATTGAGCATTAAATAGATATGCATAATTTACTGACTCTGATCCAACCTGTGAGGCCCAGCTGCTGCTGTCTTTGATATTTATTTAGAGGGACTCCTGTCCAGCTGTCCACATTTTCCTGGCTATCAGACCATTCACTAAGCTTCTGGTAGGAACCCTGGACTCCCTTGCTCTGACGGTCTGTTCTGAATACACTTCTCAGGTGATGACCCTAAGCAATCCCTTTCAAAAATGGTCTGGTAAATCCTCAACATTGCTGTGGGTGAGAGATATTTCCCTTCCACCAGCTTCTCAATGGAAAAGAAAATGGCAATATTGCCCACAAGCTGGAAGCATTTGCAGATGTGCTCAACCACTCCCTACCATACATATGCCTCTGGCCTCACTTTTCCCCCTTTCACTCCTTTCAAAGAGGAATGATAGTAGGGGCACTGAAGCCAGCATTTTTCAAATCCCAGCTGCACTATTTACTGGCCATGTGCCTTGAGAAGCACATATGAGAGCTTTTTCTGTATCTTCACTTAATAAACTATCGATCGCTTTACTCACTAAAAAAAGAAAAGTTTCTTCTCTCAAAGGCCCAGTTCCCTCATCTATAGCTTGTGAATAATAATTGCATTTCCCCATGAAATTCTTGTTATTCTTGAAATGAGATTTTGTATGCAATGCACTTGGTTAGGACATAGCTGGCTCTCCATAAATGCTAGCTATTACTCTTTTGCCTTTTCTTCTTCCTCTCTGCTGCAAAAAATACTTAGCAGCATGTGGTGTGAAGGCAACAGGTAAATAAGTCTAAGAGGGAATACTGGCAATTTAAACCTGAAAAATGTGTTCAAAGTGAATCACTGGGATTAAACAGATTGTTGACCTACTCTACAATTAAAACAAAATGACTTTATTTTAGAGGTAGTCTATGCTGCTTAACTCTATACTGAAACGTGTATTTTTAAATGCACACTTACAGAATACCTATTACAATATGGATTATCATTTTAAATACAATGATCTGGCAAAACCTATGAAGAGGGGGGTAATAATATTGCCTTGTACTTGAATATAAAAGCAGGAGGTTCTGGCTTCTGTCCTGCTTCCTGGGGTAGATGAATTTCCTTTCTAGATTTTTTGAGGAAGACCTTCCCAGTAAAGTTCATTTCCTCATCCACAATAAACTGCTAATTAGCATTCAATAGTTAAATTGTTTTCCATCTTTATGTGTGTATGTGTATGTGTATGTATGTAGCTACTGTAATGATTATGTTGAAGCCAAATCGGTAGTGGGTTTTTTCCTCCCAGTGAATATTGTCAGAATGTGCTTTCATTATTCACTTTGATGGTGACTACAATGCTGTCACAATACTCCTAAGATGCTGTCAATGCAATTTTATAATAAATAACATTATAATGTCAATGTGTGACCACGAAGGTGACATGATGTCCAAGGATATGCTCTGCATGGCTATATCATAAATTCAATGGAAGATGCATATTTATGTAGATCTTCTTAAGATGCTGAAATTGAGTCATGCAAATGTTATATTACTGAGAGAAGAGAAATCAAGTCAGAAAACTTCGGTAAAGATTATGTTAATTCTACTGAATAAAGATAATTTCAAGTTATGCCAGTCAAGGTGCCTTCAGATTATAAGGTGCTATCATATCTCCAGTGACAACTCTGGGGGATTTCCCCACCCCCACTGACAAAGCCTGATGTCCTTGGACTTGAGGGAGTTTTATGGAAGTAATTCTTTCACCATGATTTGTTGATAGTACTAGGCAACTTACTTCTAATTTCATGAAGAGGATGAAGCTGTTAAAATGCTCTAATTCCAAGGCCTGTCCCTGTGATGACTTTTTTCCTTCCAGCCTGCTCTCCTGTTTTAGTAATGAAGAATGGGATTGAGATTATCAAGGTGATAAAGAGAAGAATTTGTACACTCATCTCATTTTTAGATTTCTTCTATTATAAATTTATTCCTTTGGGCTAAGTTTTTATTTTTTATTTTTATTTGTTAAAGATTTTATTTATTTGTTTTAGAGAGAGAGAGGAGAGAGAGCGCCAGTGGGGGAAGGGGAAGAGGAAAAGGGAGCAAGAAACTCATCGGACTTGGGACGCTATCTCACGACCCTGAGATCATAATCTGCGCCAAAACCAAGAGTCAGATGCTTAACCGACTGAGGCACCCAAGGACCCCTCTTTGGGTTAAGATTTTAAAATGTCCTTGCTATTGGAAAGAATAACACATTAGACCTAGCCCACGTTATTAAAATTTTTTTAAAGTATGTTCAATGGATGACATGCATCCGAATTTCCTGAGATGTTTGTGGAGAAAACAAATTCCTTCCTGGATTCTCTCTCAGCCATCATACCAGCCATTCTGAGTCAGGATATCTGGGGATTAATATTTTTTCCTCCTTTTAAGTCTGTCCTGAAAAGGCCTAGTCATCAAAAGGCATACCTTTCTTCTGGGCTAAGAAAAACCTAGCCATTAATCATCCTGATTCCAGGTCTGGCACTTATTTTTTTCTTTGCCTGGTTTTCAGAGTGCTGTCTCTCTGTTTTGGACAGTGTCTGCTACTAGTATTTTTCAAAGATCCTTTAGAAAGGGCATTAAACAGATAAAGATCTTTGTTTCTCCTTTTCACCAGCTCATTCATTCTCTTGCCCAGATAGACTAAGAAGCAACACCCCTCACAGCTTGCACGCATTTTGTATTTCATTCTTATAAGTAAGCAAGGTGACCATATAATTTATTGTCCCAATTGGGGCACTCCTGAGAGAGAAAGGGAGTGCTATTAATTATTATGCTGGGATATAGGAGAAAATCAAGACCCTCCCAGACAAACCTAGACATATGGTCATCTTAAGTCTACTTGCTTAAAACAGTAATACCAATTAAACTTTACCAATCAATTCCAAGATACCAATTACAGCCTCTTAATCAGTTTTTCTGACAGAGAATTATACCTTAATGCCTCTTAATCTATGAAGCCAATTATAATTCTCCTATTGTCCTCTATTTCTTCTTCAATCTTTCCCCCACCTCCCATTCCCTTAATTAAGCCTGTGGTTTTCTACATAAGGTCCTTGGCCAGAAGTATGAGCAGTATCTGGGAACTCTTGGGAAATGAACTTTCTTGGCCCTACCTCTGATCTACTGATTCAGAAACTTGGGGATGTGTCCCAGTAATCAGAATTTTCACAAACCTTCCAAGTGATTCTGATGCATATAAAGTCTGAGAAGCACTGCCTTCAGCTAGTACTGTTAAAATTCTTTTCCTTCTGTTCAATTCCTCCCCCGTCTCCCAACTCCCAATTCCCTCTCTATTTCCCCGCTGCATGTCTCAACTTGTGATGTTATTAGCTCTGTTCTTCTGCTTTGATTGGCAAAGTTTAAAGGGTGGGAGGACTTGGGGTTTGATTTAAATGATATCAGTTTTTATTAATTTTTTACACAGCTTTGAAGCATTCAGTATGTGTTAGGCATTGAGATGGAAATGGAAATCAGATTCAGATTCTACTCCCCCTAGAGCTGTCTGCTGGAGAGACAGAAATGGAAATTAACAATCACAAGGAGGTAAGTACTATGGAACCAAGTGTTATAGGACCAAGGTTTCTTTATAGGAAAATCTCTTAGAATTCTCATGGAAGAAGTTCACTTGGAACAGAGAGCTGGAGAGTCTTCAGATCTCTAGGCTCCCCAACCACTTTCTACTATGAGCTTGCCTGGTCTCTCATTTCCATTTATCTCGGTGAGTCTGTTCCCTCCTCTTCTCTCACTACCTTATTCTTATTCCTTCTCTATACAAGATCCTTCCTTATCACCTCTCAATCCCAGGGTCTAAGCATCTCTTTATGATCTTCAACTGACATCTTTGATGAACAGAGAGAGAGAAAATAGATTTGATCCACTCCAGTTTTTTCTTTTTGAGAAATAATCCTCAAGAGCCTATGGTTTGTTTCCACTTGAACCATGGCTTTTAACCTGAATCGGGAGTTGGATCTGGCAACTTATTCTGTGTTGCTCAAATTGTTAAACTCTCTCTTCAGTTAAGGTGTATACTTTGATCCATAATACCAGAAATATATTCTTCATAAAAATTAGTTTCAAGATAATTTGTAAATATTCTCTTTCATGGTCATGCAAACTATTTTTGTTTTATTGTTCTAATATAGTCTCATAATATTGTTCTTATATTTAACTACCTATGACTTTTGCATATTTCATATGAAATTTCTTTTGATTAAAAAAACACTTTCTCCAAATGAAAAAAAAATGTTGTTTTAAAAGAGAAATTGCCAAATTTAGACCTGTTTGGATTTTGTTTTTATAGATTTTGCTTACACTATCAATAGTGTATAGTTCATATTAAATAGCCCTGGATATTACAAATTCAAAATTAATTTTGTTTTATGTGAAAGACCACAAATTTGTTCCTTGAAGATCTTCTGTTGTTTCACTTAATTCTTATTATGTCATCTTGTTCTGTGTCTAAATTAACTCTAATTCCTTTACCAGGATTTAGTTGACCTTTCTATCATATGCCCAAAAGTTGTTGTAATGTCAAATTTGATTTACATTTACTCAAGATTTTTCATCTTTGAGCAGATTCATAAAATATTATGTGTTATCTCTGAACTGCTCTGATGACTGTCAGAGCTGTAGCTACCATCATGACCATTTTGCCTAGTAACAAATCCAAACTATTGGCTGCCATGTATGGCACAAAGAATGCATCTGGATTTAAGGGAAAATTACTGCTTTCATAACTTTCCCTTTACCAGCAAAACTACAGCATTACCAAAATGGCTAAAATTAAAAAGGCTCAAAATAATAATTGTTGACAAGGATGTGGAGCAATGGGAAGGTTCATCATTGGGAGGCATTCAGTATCTAGTCTGCAAAATAGTATTATTATATTCATGCATGTTCCTCTAGACTAACATTTATATGACTTAAATAGTAATATGAATTGTTTAATATTGCAAAAATTCTCTAACTGCCATATGCAAGAGTTTCATATACTACCCTAATTTTTTAATATCTCTGCAAACTCCATTTGGAACAAAATGAGAAGTGAAAAAATAGGCAATTGGCACTACTTGGAAATATTAGTTACTCATGGAAGAATCCATTTCCTTCATGCTTTCTGTCAGGAAAGAGTTGACAAGTTAACTGGTTTGTCTTTCCTCTTTCTTAAATGTTTCTACTACTCAAATCCTCCTCCATATTCCAATTTGTTTCTGATGTCTATATCAATAATAGCACTATTCTTAAACCATTATAGTGCTTGGATTCATTTACCCTTGTTTTGAAGACCCCAGGTCAAGTGACACAGAGAATTTTCCTGGATTTTGAACAAAGTTTGTCACACCAGAGCAGAGTTATTGGTTTCTCTAAACCAGCCTGAACCCTGGAGCCTGAGTAAGAATTATAATCATTGTCCATTGTTCATGCTGATATAAGAATAGTTCATGCTAAATATTTTAAATAGCAGCTAAAATCCCATTATGAAAAATTCTATGGCAATATTCAGAAACTTTATTTATATGTAAGTTTTATTATAACTTTAGATTGCATTGAGTTTTGCTCTACAGAAATGGCCAGCCACCTGGAGCTTTGAGTTGTTAGAAAACAAAAAAAAGGCCTAGATAAAGTATGGAAAAGCACATAGAACTGAGCTTGCCACATGGTGGTTACTCAATATCTTTTAAGTTAGTCCACATCTGAACCAGCAATTTTTGTATAGTAACACTTCTAATTGGACAGATAGTAACACTTCTAATTGGACTCATTGTTCTGCAGATGATGCTCAAGGACCATAAACACGAAACAAAAACAAGTAAATATCTATTAACGTCCACAAATGTAGCATTCTTGGCTGTTTTAAAATTATAACCATGGAATCATTTTCCAAATAGATTAGAATTTTCAACAGGGAAAAATTACTAAATTGTTTACAAAATTAGTTTTCTTGGTTGTGTGCTGATATTTATTAATGAGGAAATATGCCAAAGGTTAGATAGAGACCAGGCTGCTGTTGGTAAAAATATTTCTCATCAAAGTTATTAAAAATTGTTTGGCATAAATTTAGTCTGATTTTCTTACTGGTGGGACAGAGGTCAGACTAAACCTGTGAAAAACAGTCCTTTTTGAGTGTATGAGAGCAGTTAGAATTTGCCAGAGCTGCTCTACTCTGCTGGAAAAGTCTCCTGTGGGAGAGGGATGGCGGGCTACAGGGACTGCAGGCTTCCTAAGGGTAAAAGCAGCCTGGGGTTAATTTTTAGAAAGCAGATAAAAACATACCATGCTTGGGCCTCCACTTTCTAATTTGATTAGCTGCAGGATAACTACTACCTTATCTTCTTACAATATTAACAGTTATCAATTTCTAGTCCTAGAGGATTTTTCTGTCAAAATAAATACTTCAAATACTTAAAAATCAAAATGTAATGAATAGATCTATTTGGCTTTTAAAATGACCTTACAAAAGTGACCTTAGTCTACATTATTTAGAATCTCCTCCTCTCACGTTCCTCATTTGCAGAGTGTGTATTAGAATAACAGTGTCTTCTCTCCAGGTTGGCATGAGAATCCAACATGTGAGAAGTGTGTCAGGAACCTACCACAGGCTCCATAAGTAATATCATTATTAATAAATTATTTAATTTAAAATAATTCTGTACTTTCAAAGCAACACCATGCATGTTGCTCTCTTTGTTTCTTTGCATAATGTCCTTTACAATTGCAGAGATATGTTGGAGGGGGCACTTACAACATACACATTTTTGGTTATAAACGCTGATTCAGAGACAATGGTAAGAGGCTCAGATACACAGGAGGGCAGGTTGATTAGACTAAATGGGGTGAGATGAGATGTGAAAGTAAGTATCTTGATTAGGAGGAAATCAAGAAGATGGTTAGTTCTGTTTCAGAATCCATCAGTCTGGCCGATTGACATGCAGACACAAAAAAATGATCAGACATGACTTGTTCTCTTTTCAACTAATTTAAGAATTATAAAAACTTAATGACCACATGCTGTTAAAACTCCTTTTAGAAATTAGCCGTTGATGATGTGGCACTTTGCAATTCTTAAAGTCTCTTCATTAGTATGGAGTGTAATCTAATCACATTTGTAGAGTTTAAACTATGCCTTTGTATGGTGGGATAGTGTAGAGCCAGAATTGGTCCTTCCTGGAAGTCAGGGTTAAATACTGAGCTCTGCCCAGACTTTCTGGAGGGTCCTTCATCAGTGATCTTAGAATCTCAGGGCCAAGGTGTTAATGGTTTAACAGTACTTCCCAGGAGTGTTTTTGTTTGAAATAAGAAAGCTATAAACATAACAGTGGCATGAATAGGAATTCAAGGAGAACTTCAACCAATCTAGAGAAGAATAATTTTTTGGGAGGTTGGATTATCAAGTAGGTAACTGCTTTCTCTCCTCTCTCTCTCTCTCTCTCTCTCTCAATATATATATATGTCTATGTATAGACACACACATATGCAATATATATATACACACAAATATCTGCATATATGCATGCACATATGCAGAGTATATCATCATATATACAATATGTAATATAATGTATATCTCCCTATATATGCATATAGATACATACATGTGTATGTATATATGTTATATAAACAATATATCTGTCTTTGGTCCTTCTGGGGATTCTGATGACTGAATGTCCTGCAGAATAATTGAGGACTCTCCATTCTGGGCTGCAGAGATGGAACATCTGGGAATTGTTTAGTTTATAACTCCGCTAACTTTTTTGCCCAGCTCTTGGTGTTTCACTGCATGCATGCCCTGTCCTAACACTCAGGGGCACCCGTATGTGATGAGTGGGACTCTTTTTCTGCATAGCTCTCCTCTCTCTTTGGAACTCTGCCCTGTATCTTCCAGCCACCTCAGCCTCATTAAACCCTATGGGATCTGACATTTACTATCATTTTGCTGGGTTGTATAGCCTCTAGCATTGCTTCCTGCTGCCTAAGTGATTTTTTTCTAAACATTAGACTCTGCAAGAGAAACAAAAATGCAGTTATTTTCCTCAAAGAAGTACTTTGTATCCTATATAATTTAGTGCAATCTCAGGATTTATAACATCTTTGTCGAAGAGGAAATCAATAACTTTTATTTGATTCAAATAATTGTTTTGGTAAATAATAATAAGAAAGAGTTGACTTATTGTATGTTCCAACAGAACTACATTATACATACTTTTTACTCCGGGTTACATATAGGAGTCATTTTAAACATTAAAGTCAGAAAAAAAAAAAAAGGCTCTAGAAGTTAGCTCAAGGCACTTGCTAAAAGCTATCAGACATATTTGTGTTTACTTTTATAGTTTAGTTCAGCTGAATTTAAAAAAAAATACAAAACAAAACCTGATTAACGTTCAACTTGATTCTTCATCTCCTGGGCTTTAGATTAGAATGCTTTTACCCCTGGGACCTGAGTCCTTCCTCTTCTTTGTGTTTATGTGAGGGCAGGGAGTTCTTCCCTCATTCCCTCCACTCTGTACCTCCACATATCACTCCCTCCCCACCTCTGTCTCCAAGGCAGGTCATCTCTATCCCAGCAAGCAGGATCTAGTCTGAGCCTAAGCTTTTGACATATCAGTTTGTAAGGATTCTGTTTTCCTAGACCTCCAGCTTGGTCAACTCTTCAAGGGCTTGACTGAAGACTACTGAAGGTTATAGTTAGCAATATAATTTACTGTACATATTGGGCCTTTCTTGGCTGCCAAGAAAGGCTCAATATATGTACTAGAAAATTTCTCTTTAATCTTATACTTTTATATATTTCAAATGGCAAACACAGCATTTTAATAATAAAGGCTGCTTCTGTGTCCAATAATCTGTACCCAACACAAAAGCAACAGGCCCTGGTAGAGCTTCTGGCACTATCCATTATAACATCTCTGAAAAGGTCCCCCAGGCCCAGGTGGCTACCTGACTTAAGGATTGACCCTTGGGGAAAAGTTTTAGTTTTATACATAAAAACACAACACGTGGGAATTCTTTGGTGTTTAAGATTAATAGTCTTTTGGGAAAGGCAGCCTTAAAAGTGGTTCTCTGAAGTATTAAGAGATATTAATGGTATGAAAATTTTGAAAAAGAGCTGCATGGAAATAAATGAAGAAAACCTAGATGAAAACGGAGGCTGTTTGTTCGGAGCTTGCCACAGAAAGGGAGGTAGCCACCATCCCTGGTATTTGTGTCTGTGTTGCAAAATTCAGAGGCAAGCAGGAAGTGGGAAGACTGTAGAGTGAAAGGAAGGGACAGCTTCTGGTAGCTCTAAGTGGAGGTGTTGGCCTGGAGAAGCGGGGATGAGCGACCTAGAAGAAGACAGCTTAGGTGATTGGTTTAGGAAGCACATTTATTTGACTTTCTCTGGTTGGCTCTGAGTTGGAAGTGGCGGCAGAATAGGGAAGGCGCGGTCCTTGATCAAGTCCTTACTCTTCAGTGGCTGCAAGGGTTGGGGGTGGGCTTCCCAGGATGGTTGCTGCAGTGGTTGTCCATTAGAATTTTCTTGTCATAGATGGTCTGACCTTTGTCCATCTGTATACTCAGTCTTTAAGATGTAATGACAGGGAATGTGCTTTAATAGATATTAAAACATAGATTACAAAGACCAAATTATGAAAACTGTCAAAATGGTGGAAGGAGAATCAAAACAATAGAACAAAACATATAATCCAGCAACTGACTCTGATTTGTATAGGAAATTAATATTGAATAGAGGAGGCCTCATATATTAGATAAGAAGGGAAGGGTTTTTTTAAAAATTATTAACCAAATGACATTGGAAAAATTAGCAAATTATTTGGAACCCTACCTTCACTTAAGAGTGTACTCCAAGGAAAGTCCAGGTGAGCTAAAGCATAGATGTAAATAATTTAAAAATCTATGTAGATGAATATTTGTTTAGTTGCCAGACAAGTATTTTCTAAACATATAATCTTTAATATATATCTTGAAAAGTATAGATCTGAACACATAAAATTATAAAACCTGCATGTGTCAAAAAGGTAATATTCTTGCTATATAAAGTTCATACAAATCAATGAGAGGCACCCCTAAGGACCACAGAAAGATGACTGAAGGCAGAGAAAAGACAAATTATAAAATTTGAAATAAATATTACCAATAAATATAGAAAAGGTTTAACCTTACAGGTAATCAAAGAAGAAGAAACATGGCAGTAATAGTAAACCATTTTTTCATCTGCGTAAAAAGAAGGCTTAAAAACTTCCATACTCACAACTGAGGAGGTCATGGAGAGACGGATTCATACGTGTTGCTGGCTAGAGCTTAAATTGGAACACTCAAAGGTACTTAGAAAACAATTTGAAAGTGTGTATAAGTGGCTTAAATATTCTTACCCTTTATCCTCAGGGACCTTATTGTAAAGAAATATGCAGAAAAAGATATTCACTGCAGCATTATTTATAATGATGAAAATGTAGAAATAACTTGAATGTTTAACATTAAAGTGATACTAAGTAAATCATAGTATGGCACTCTAAGGGGACATTATACATACATGATAAAATAAATATTAAAATATATTTATAAAGGATTTTTATAGGAATGGAAAATGTTCATGCTGCAATGTTAAGAGAAAAAAGAGAACACAGAATGTTCTGCTGAACATCCATGAACATACACTTTTTTACACATTTGTGGTTATTTTATTAATTACCATTATTTATTATTTTATATTGTGTTCGTTTCTTCCTATTTGATTGGTAAGAATGCTTCATAGTTAGAAGAGAAAATACCTGAGGCGCCTGGGTGGCTCAGTCAGTTAAGCTTCTGCCTTTGCCTCAGGTCATGATCTCAGGGTCCTGGGATTGACCCCCATGGTCTTGTCCTCAGTGAGGAGCCTGCTTCTCCCTCTCCTTCTGCCCCTCCCACCTACTTGTGCTCACTCTCTCTCTCAAATAAATATATAAAATCTTTAAAAGAAAAAAAAGAAGAGAAAATACCTGATGTCAAGTTTTTCCATATGCTGTATGAATCAAGGTGCAGTAGAGAACCTTGAGTTTTTCTAATTGATTGGATTTATGAAATTACTATTATATAAGTCATACTTCAAGATTCTTTTAGGACCAAAGACATGGAATATGGTATAGTTCTTAACTTGAGCAAGTTACAAGTAAAGTGGAGAGTTTAATGTGTACATAAAGTGCCAAGGCTATACTGAGTCATGGTGTATAATTCTGAATTTGAGAAGAGGAACGGTTTTTTAATAGCTTTATCTTTAAACTGTGTCTTGAAGGGCAGGCTTGGTTTGTGGTTAGTTGAACAAAGGCCATTTCACATGGAAGAGAACACGCGGGAAGACCGTAAGAAGAACACTTGGAAGGGGCCGAGGCATGTGTTGCCTGGAGAAACCTGACTTTTCATCCCTCCGATCCATGTCATTATGTTCACCTTGTGATGTCTTCACTGTCCAGATACACACTCTTCACGTACTGAGAGGGCAGGAATTCCTTCTCATAAGTGCTCTGAGAACTAACTGCATTTAAGGAAGCTGACATATTATTAAATTTCAGAAGAACCCAGTGTAGAAAATCAAGATTTCTTTCTTTTTAAGATTTTATTTATTTGACAGAGAGAGAGAGAGAGCACAAGTGAGTGGAGCAGCAGAAGGAGAGGGAGAAGCAGGCTCCCCATTGAGTAAGGAGCCTGATGCAGGACTCGATCCCAGGACCCTGGGCTCATGACCTGAACCGAAGGCAGACTGTTTAACTGACTCAGCCACCCAGGTGCCCAGAAAATCAAGATTTCAATTTAGTTTAGTTAGAATAAAAATGTGGAGGTGGACTGGATATTTGTTAATCATACCAGTGCATTCACTCCTGGTAAGCATGTTACATGGAGGCCTTTAATTCTCTCAGACTCAATGAAATCAGAACAAGGTTACCATCTATAAGACTCAAGTGTTTAATGGCCCCAATAAAGTATCCCTGACAGCTGACAGGATACTTGACATGGAGGGGGACACTTTTCTATGGGTTAATGTTACCAAAATTTACCTCTGAGCATCCCTTTTTTCCATGTTCTACTACTGTCCTTATCCAATTATGATGAATACAGTCTTTCATTTAATATTATTTCCAATCAAATTACAAGAGAATGCTGCAGGCTAGAAAGCCAGTCTCTTTAAGCTTGATTTTTAGCTTTTTCTTTCTCAATACTATACTTCACAGGTATAACACTCTCCCATCCATAGCATCTCTCATAGGAATCAGTGATTATGAACTGGTATTGGGGTGAGGGAAAAGGGCATGTGTGTAATATGAAAAGCCAGGTCAGATATTCTGATATGTGTCCTTCTTACACCTCTGCCATGACCAGGAACCTTAATAAGAACATGTACACCATGCAGGCCTGTAGGGGTTTGGAGGACAGCAAAGCCATTTTTGGGCAAATATCTCTTATCTGGGCCCTGATAAAGATTGAATACTTGATTATGCAACAGCATACAATATATACCAAAATAAATTTTAGGAAGAATAAAAACCCATAGTTTACTTATAAACTGTTAGAGAACAATATAGCAGAATATGTTTATGTATTTGCTGTAGGTGAAGGATATCTTAAAGGGGACACAAAAAGCTCATCTCCTAGAGATTAACTGATTTGGCAATATTACAATTAAAAACTGTACTTTAAAAAATTCATTAAAAAGTAAAAAGACAAAGGGAAGATTGAATGTGCTTTTTTGAAAATAATATAACCAATTAGGATTAGTATACAGAACATATTTAATCTTAGAAGTCAATAACCCAATCACCAAATATTGAGAGTTAATTTATAACAGAGGACTACCAAATGTCCCACCTACAAATATGAAATGATACTTAACCTCATTAGCAATCTGGAAAATGCAAATTAAAATTAGGATTATAATTTATGACCATTCATTTGTCATAAATTAAGAAGTATGATAATATAAATTATTAGTGAGAACAGGAAGCAATCAGAGCTTTTATAAACTACTAGTGGAACTCCATATTAGTGCAAACATTTAGAAGGGCAATTTGTAAATACTGGTAAAGTTAAAGACATGCATATTCATTGACCAGGAATTCCGTTTCCACAGAGGGAATGTTGCCATTATAAATAAGGATTTATGTTCAAAATTGATCAGTGCAGCATTTTGTAGTAGTTGAAAACCGAAAAGCACCTCAATGTCCACTAACTAGAGAACAATTAATATAAATCAAGGTATGTCCATGCAATATACAATATACTTATCCACAAATACTATAGTTTCAATGAACAAAAAAAAATTTATAAAATTGATATTGATAGAAAAGGGAGTTTTGCAGAAGGATGCCTTAAATATAAAGTTTAAAAACAAATAAAACATATGTTTTCATGTACGTATAGATAATTGGTCAAGTATGGAAGCAGGTATTAGAATAAAAAAAATTATACTATTTTTTATGTGGGAGGAGGAATGATTAGAATAAGATCATAGAGTGTTATCCAAGGATAATTTTAAAATGACTTGAAGCAAATATGGAAAAATATTAAGATATGACAAGGAAGTGAGATATATGAACAAATGTTTTATATTATTCTACTTTTCTATATGCTTAAAATATACCACAAATATTTGAACAAATGTTTTTATATTAAAATGACCATGAATTAATATTTGTTATATGTATATGTTTACATCCCTTTCTTTTATTTCTCTCATTATTAAAATTAGGTATATTAGATGTAAAAGGATGTATTTTGTCTAAAGCTTTTGAATTTAGCTCACTCTCATATGATATAATTAGTGAAAGATGAGATGCTTTTTATTTTTAATTTGAACACAGATTTTGATTGTGTTCACTATGATGTTGTTTCTGATGGGGAATGACCACTAGAATAAGGAAATTTGAAGGCTGACAGTTTAACTACACAGTTTTACTAGGACAAGACTTGGTGAACATTTCAACTCCACACATGGAAACATCAGTTGTGTTGCTTCTAACAACTAGCCGAAGTTTGCCCTGGAAGAGTAAGTTTTGATGGAACAGGAGAAAACATGAAAGATGGTTTTTGGTTAAATTATTTGGCATTAAGGAATAAATGATTAATAGTTTGATTCAGGTACTGTGAAATAAATTTGTTTTTGAAATTATTCACCTTAATCATTTTTTTATCTATTCATTTGAGAGTGAGAGAGAGAGAGAGAGAGAGTGTGAGCAGCGGGGAGGGACCGAGGGAGAAGCAGACTCTTTGCTGAGCCAGGAGCCCCACCCATCCCAGGACCCGGAGATTGTGACCTGAGCCCAAGGCAGACGCTTAACCATCTGAGCCACCCAGGCACCCCTCACCTTAATAATTCAAATAAATGCACTTTCATGATCTCATTTTTTCTCATTGGAAGAATAAATTTTCTTACTATTCACATGTCTACTGAAACTGAATTTTAAGCCATATAAAGATAGTGAATAAGATAAAAGGTATAGTTGTAAGCAGTCTATATACATCATTTAGTAAGGGCAGGGCTAACCTGTGCAAAATTAAGATCTTTATAATTAAAGTATGACTTAATTATTTAGAACATATTTATTAATCACCTTCACAGAGTATAAGATATACTATGATTTGTAAGACAATTTATGTCGAAGAAATAAAGCACATATACACATAACCATTAAACAAGATTGGGTTTTCCAAAAGCAGATTCTGACAGCAAACCATGGGAATCAGAGCCATGAGAGTTTATTTCTTGCTTTGTGGTGAGGGTGTAATTTGATCCTGATTTTAAAGAATAAACAGGATTTAGATGTAGTGATGGTAGGAAGCGGAGATGGCATTTCCAGGAAAGGAGAGAGTGTAGCAAAGGTACAGAGCCTGCAAACTATGGGATATTTATGGGGACCTGTGAGGTGGATTAGAAGCCAATCTGCATATAAGAAAATAGAAGACAGGCTAAAAGACAAGTGGGGACAGACCAAAAACATATTAAAAAGCTTGGTTTTTCATAATGCTAATGGATAATATTACTTAACATTTACTGAGTTATTACTATGTGCCAGTTTCTGTTCTGAGCACTTGCCATGGATCAACTCATTTAATTCTTTTTTTCTTCTTTTTCTTTTTAAAATTATGTTATGTTAATCACCATACATTGCATCATTAGTTTTTGATGTAGTGTTCCATGATTCATTGTTTGCGTATAACACCCAGTGCTCCATGCAGCACGTCAACTCATTTAATTCTCACAACAACTCTATGAGCTCATTCCTATCATTTTCCTCAATTTGTAGATGAGAAGATTGAAATCCTGAGTAGTTTCGTAACTTGTCCCTGGTTAAACTACCAAATGATTGAACCCAGTTAGTCTTACTCTGGAGCAGTGCTATCCAATATGGTAGCCACTGGCCCCATGAGGCTGCTGAGCACTTGGAATGCAGATAGTGTGACTGGAATTTTAAATTTTATTTAATGTTGATTAACTTAAATTTAAATTTAAATAGTCTATGGACTGGACAGCCCTGCTCTGGAGTGCGCTCTCTTTATCATTCCATTTTTGAGCACAGGAGAGAAGTTATCATGATGATGCTCTACTGCAGTACTTTCCAAAACATATTCCATGGAATAATAGTTGAAGAGATGGTCTCACATAAACAAATTCAGAGTCCAAGGAAGAGAGGAAAAAACTGTATAGTATTTTCCCTGATTGGAAATGCACATTCACATTAGCATATTTCAGGCTGTAAAGTAAATATATCAATTTTGCTTCTTAAAAAAAATCTAGTTTTTTTCCAACTTATTTGGCCAGAGACTTTTATTCTCTTAACATATTGAGTTGGTGTTTTGCTTCAGATGCTTTGAAGTAATGCTGCTTTAGGATGATTGAAATGACAACAAGAATTAGGAGGCTATGCAGTGAGGGAAGACTAGAGGCTTCTAAGCCATGAAGCTGATTACTGACTGTGGCGAGGTAAGAATTAATCAGGGTTTCAACTGGGCACATGACAGCAAAAATGGAAAGGGGTGTGTGAGTGTGTGTGTGTGCATAAGTGTGTGTTCATATCTGATGTGGGAGACGCATATGAGGTTGACTAGGATTTCAAATCTGAATTGCTGGGAGGATGGTCTGTTATTAACAGAAATATGGAATAAGGGAAAATATATTTATGGGGCATATGTTTAGGTTTGTATATTGCTAGTTGAGCTGTTTATAGAACAAGTTTATGTAGCAGATATATCAGGTATGTATACAGATATATTTAGCAGAAAGTTTGAAATGTGGGTTGATACTAGAGCATAGAGGAGAGGCTACAGCTGTAGGTATGATTTTGGAGTCATCCATATAGAGGAGCTAACTGAAACCTTGAACATAAATAAAATTGCTAAGCAAACATGGGCAGACAGAGAAAAGAAGAGGGCCAAATACAGAACCTTATATTAAGAGTTTATATGTAAATTAATGTAGTTTATGTATGGTGTATAAGTATGTATTTGTGTGTGTACATTCCATTTGAAATACTCTGAGACATAAGGAATAACTAGAGGTTCAAATAAAACCCTCAGATTTAATTTTATATTAATAAATTCCTATGCCCAATTAACTTTCATTAAAAAATCAATAAATATACACTGAGCATCTACTATATATTATCTTAGATGTTGAGGATATACCCTTGAACCAAATAGAAAAGATTTTACCTTCATGGAACTTACAGTCACTGAAGATTTTTAGTCTTTGGCTTACTAAGTTTCAGCAATCTCTAATTAATTATTTAGGCAACAATATTTTATTGTATATACAGTTTGGTATAATTCCTTGAAAAAGGATATAAAATATTAGTAATTTCATGGCAGAGCAGTAAAAACCACCCACAACTTAAAATGGATAAAAAGATAAAATGCATTTCTTTTTAAAATTTTTTAAAGATTTATTTATTTGAGAGAGAAAGAGAGAGAGAGAGAGCTTGTGTGAGCTCACAAGCAGGAGAGGGGCAGAAGAAGAGGGAGAGGGAGAGAGAATCTCCAGCAGACTCCTCACTGATCATGGAGCCTGATGTGGGGCCTTGATCCCATGACCCTGAGATCACGACCTGAGCAGAAATCAAGAGTCAGACGCTTAACCAACTGAGCCACCCAGGCCCCCCAATAAAATGTGTTTCTCTATATTTCCATTGCATTAAAAATATGAAGAAATGGGCTAAATTTGAGCATGAGGGGTGGCAGAACTCATAACAATGAACTTTCTAATAGAAATTAGACACACAAAAATGTTTCTGAAGAAGCTACTAAAGCTTTTTTCATTGGAAAATACTTTAAAAAAGTACAGAAAACTCATGTATGGGAGCATGAGAAACTCAGTACAAGATTCTAACATCTTTCCTTCTAATTTTAGAGGTTAAGAAATTACATTGGCTTTCATGAGGCATGAATCCTACTGGCTTCAGTCTAGAAGTTAGTATCATAATATGAGACAACTCACACATGTCCATGTAAGTTCAGTATATATTTTTAATATTAAAGCTACAGTGATTCATGATGTAAATTGAGGTAAGGTACTAAAAAGGTAAAAATAAAAACAAGAAAACAAAAACAAAAAACCAACAACAACCTAGCTTTTTTATAGGTGAAAATTTTATTCCTTGTATTTACTGTATTTAAGAACTAGTAATTATTGCAACTGGAGGAGAAATGTATGGGCTTCTCCTCTCCTCTCCACTTACCGTGTTATAAATATGGACTGCTTATTAAGTAAGGGGCTTTATTGAAAGTTAAACCTCCTCTTCAGGATCATTATACTTGCCAGGAGAGGGCACTAATGCACTTTGTTCTGTAGTCCAGAAAACAAATCTACAAGCCAAAGGTTACCTCAGCAATGCATTATGTAATATTGTGTGAATGAAACATTTTGTTTCATTCCACTCCATACCCTTCAATTATTTCTGTTGCATGTTAAGGTTATTAGTTATCTCACCGTGTCTGTATTAAAAGCCCAATTTGTTTTACCTCAGGAATATAATACATGCTTTTCATTTTGCAGCTTATGTGAACAAAATTCTCTAGCCTTAAAAAGAAAAAAAATATAATATTTATGTATTTAAAAGTCCAGAGGTTACTAGGTTTATAACTAATGATAAACTGCAAGGGTGCCAGTGCAGTGCAAACTCAACATAATTTGGGTGGTAATAATGTGAGAGTGGCTGTGAATATTAATTTCCTCGATCATTTGTAATTCTTGCAGTGTTAGTGGATAAACTACTTTCTCTTCTGAAGATATTTGACTTCATATCCAATAAGTTATGGGATGATCTCATTCAAGGATTCACTACTTAACATATTTTTATCTTAATATTAATGTTTTGGAAAACTTTATTCTCATGTGTTATTATGGGATTCATAGAGTTGTTTCCTTGCCAAATCAAAATGAAAAAAACTGGAAGCTTCTTTAGGAATGTAACTCACAGAACTATTAGTGTATTATATGCATTGTGCCTGACAATATGTCAATTGCTGGGGATAAGAACAATGAAAAGGCTTAATTAATATCCCTGTCCTGTAGTAGCTCACAGTCTTATGTGTTATGCAGTTGTCTGTACACTTTACATTATTTTGACATTTTTGACACTGTAATGCTGCCAGATTGAACTAATGAAGGACTTGTGTTGCTATTAGGAATTAATTCATCAATTAAAATAAGGAATTTGGAAGATACCTATATTTTGTGAATGTAGGTCTCCTTTTAACACATGTTTTAATATTGTGCCTGTATGCGGTATCTATATTTACTGCAGAAAGTTGCTTGTTCAATAAAAGAGGAAACTAAAGTATTTTATGATAGAAAAAGTTCCATTTTGAACTTTAGAAGGAAGCTTTGGTAATACAGGTAGGAATAACTTTTCACTACTTCAAGGGGGTATCAAATCACAGTGTGTTACCTAATCCATACAGAAATGCTGTCTATTGTTATAATCCAGAAAGAATATATCATATAGTGTTTAGAATCTTACTTAGAACAAGTAAGTGAGAACAAAATGACAAGAGAAAAAGGTTTCAAAGGACGGTTTTGACAGTTCAAGTTCCAAAAGTGTAGTCCGCACAATAGGCAGAGCTTATGTCCATAAAATTTTGAGATTTTATACCCTTGGAGAGACAGAATAACATGGAGGAGGGCACAAGCTCTTGAGTAAGATTTGCTTTTTGTTCAAGCTTTTCGAAAAATGACAAGAATATTTAGTATTGTGTAATATCACCATGTTATAGTTGTATATAGATATCCTGTTAAACTAAACAGCATTTAATAGTCATAATAATTTCAAGTGTGGCAAAATAAGGGAAACTATAACGGTCATCGCTTCCAGATAGATGTACCTATCTACAAATGAGTGGTTTTCTGGCTTATCAGTAACACAGGAAGAGGTGTGTATGTGTGTGAGTGCATGTGCATGCACTCACACTCACACACACACACAATCTAGACAAGCAGAAAAAAATTTGGTTTCAAATTTATTGATGAAAAACCTATTTTGCATTGTTATGATTGAATAAAGAAGTGATTTCCAATACTTCTTTAGTAGCAGAAACTTTTCATTAAAGGAAATTTTTAAAAGATGGCTAATATGTAAAATACATAAAAAAGAGTTCTTCCTTCTGATTGAAGAGGTATTGAGACTCTTGGAGACCCACCTTGATTGTTTTAGACTCTGAATCACAGTAACTAAACCCCAGAGTAATGCAACCCCAAGGCTACAAATTTCTTAATGAATGATAGTAATCCCCCCATTTCATAAAAGTAACCTTTAATAAGGCCTTTATCTCCCTCTCTTCCAGTAAGAAGAAAATTAAACATAAAGTTCTTACCCTTTCCCTATTTGTATCTGGGTGTATGTGTTAAGAAGTTAACACGAAGTCTGTATTTTTTTGCATGGATAACCAATTGTTCCTGCACCATTTGTTGGAAAGACCATCTATTCTTCACTGGATTGCTTTTGCACATTTGGCAAAAATCAATTGTCTATATCTGTGTGGGACTATGCTTGAAATTTATTCTATTCCGTTGATCTATTTGTCTATCTCTATGTCAATATCACAAGGTAGATTATAGTGGCTTTGTAAGTCTTGAAATCACACCGTATGTAGTCTTCCAACTTTATTCTTTTTCTAAGTTGTCTTGGGTATTCCAAGTCCTTTCCATTTCTATATTAATTTTAGAATCAGCTTCTCAATTTCTAAACAAAAAACAAAAGCAAACAAAAAACCAAGCAAACCCTACTGGGACTTTTGATTGTGATTACATTCATGTTATAGATCAATGTGTTATGTTTTCATTTTCATTAAGATCAAAATCTTTAATTCCTCATTAGATTTCTTCTTTGGCCCATGTGTTATTTAGAAGTGTATTATTTGGTTTCCAAGTGTTTGGGGATTTTCCTGATATGTTTCTATTACTGAATTCTAATTTAATTCCATTGTGTTCGGATAATATACATGGTATGACTTGAATCATTTTTTATTTTTCTGACTTGTGTATGGACCAGAATATATTTCTGTGGACACTTGCAAAGAATGTGCATTCTGCTGCTGCTCGGTAGAGTGTTCTAGAAACAAATTAGGTGAACTTGATTGGTAGTATTGTTCCAGTTTTCTATATTCTTACTGATATTCTACTTGTGCTATCAATTATTGAGATAGGTTATTGAAATATATCACTTATTGGTGGATTTGTCTGTTTTTTTCTTGTTCTATCTTGTTTTTCTTTCATGTATTTTGAAGCTCAGTTATTAAGTGCATAAATTTTTAGGATTTTGTCATTTGAATAATAACTTGCCTATTTTTATGAGTTTCCTAATATTTTTGTTATAAAATAAAATTTGTCTAATATGAATAGTCACTCCTAATTACGAAAACTATTGTTAGCATAATGTCTTTCTTTTACTTTTTGCCTCTTTTATGGTATGTGTATGTGTGTGTATGTGTGTATATATATATATATGTATATATATATATATATATATATACACAATTTTTTGGGGGGGGGAATAGCAGAGGGAGAGGGAGAGAGAGAATCTTAAGCAGACTCCACACCCAGTGTGGGCTCAATCTCATGGCCCTGAGATCATGACTTGAGCCAAAATCAAGAGTCAGACACTTAACTGACTAAGCCACCCAGGTCCCTTTTATGGTTATATTTAAACTAAGTTTCTTATAAACAATATAAGTGTTTCTTGGTTTTCTTGTTTGTTTAATATGACAATCTGTCTTTAATTGGAGTGTTTAGACCATTTTGAATTTACTGTGATTGTAGGTATGGCCAGTTTCATTAAGGGAAATATCATGTTGGGGCCTCAGATCTTTGGGCTTCCTTCCTTTATCTTTTTTTTTTTAGGTTGGATGTGATTGTCTTGTCACCTAGTTATATAATTTGAAAGTGAAAGGTGGGCTATTAATCATATTTCTTAGGATAACTGGTATAATCTTGGAAAATCCTGACCAAAACAGATCATGCATTTACCCTATTTATAATTTTCTTTTTATATATTTCTTTGTGTACCTTTTTTAAGCAGACCTTTTAAGTGAACTTGAGATCTGAGGAGGCAGGCCTGGTCACCATATACTCAGCATCTCGTGTCTCCTGAGACCAGTGCCAATGTTAGATTATATGGAATTAGATGGATTATCTAGAGAGCAAGATTGTCACACAGCTGCAACTTTAGCATGACATGCTTATCAAAGTCATTAAATAATACATATTAAGACATGATGGGATTTTGTTTATCCCATGTTAATGAAGTTACAGAATTTGTGAAACTCTTAAAGA
Organism: Eumetopias jubatus; assembly: GCF_037043125.1. Lineage (NCBI taxonomy): Eukaryota > Metazoa > Chordata > Mammalia > Carnivora > Otariidae > Eumetopias > Eumetopias jubatus. The sequence continues at coordinate 76,950,562 of NW_028274820.1, forward strand.
TATATATCAATTTAAAAAATAAGTCAAACCAATCTTTTTGAGCCACATAAACAAAATGTGTAATTCAATGAATCTCTTACTTTGTAAAAATTTAGTTTACTATTGTATAGGTATTTTAAAAGTAATTTTGTATGTGAGTGTAATAAGCATATATGTAGATATATAGGAAAGAAGAATAGTTATAATAAATGTCTTGAAACTTGTGATATTCTCAATCATATTTCCATGATACATAGCTACCTGGAGATAACAGACTGTAAATGCATTTAGTTTTTTTTTTATACGTTTAGTTTTTGTTTCTTCAGTTTTATCTTGCTCTCATAAAATTGATATGCCATGCAAATGAATTTCAGAGCATTTCATAAAGAATAATGGTTAAATATGACAATTTATCTGTATTTAAAATCTTTTTTTACTTAAAACATTTCCTAATTCTGTTTTCATAACCCTATGTTTTAGAAATTCCCCCTAAAGGTCTTCTTTCCACTGGTATAAAACAGACCTCAAAGAAGATTAAATTTTCACAATTGTAATAACTGTGTTATTCTTATAGTCATTTTAGAAACTCTTTTCAAACCTTAAAAGATGAAAACAATGATTCCTGATTATCCTTATTCTTCTTACCTTGATTCCAAAACCTTCCTGTATACATCAGTTTTGTTAGAGATTAAGTGAACAATGACAATTTACTATAGAAAAAGGACTTCATTGAAATTTGTGCTAGTTGTATGTGAATAACTGCTGCCAGATAGAGTGCACAGCTTAATTATATATATAGTTCACAAAGACAGATTCGTATTCACAAATGCATAAGCATTACTGACAAGGAGAAAGAACTTTTGAGAAGCAATTGTTTCATTGTGAAAACAAAATTTTAACTTATTTCAGTTCCTTCAGGCCTAACAATAGATCTCAAGCTGGTTAAAATATAATTATACATTCTCTTAAGTTCTCATGGTTTTGAAATGCCTCTTTGGTCCTGGGAATGATAATGCGGGACTATTTCTTTCTTTCTTTCTTTTTTTTTTAAGATTTTATTTATTTATTTGAAAGAGAGAGAGAGATAGCAAGGAGAGAGCACGAGCAGAGGAAGAGGGAGAAGCAGGCTCCCTGCAGAGCAGGGAGCCCGATGCGGGGTTTGATCCCAGGACCCTGGGATCCTGACCTGAGCTGAAGGCAGATGCTTAACTGACTGAGCCACCCAGGCGCCCCAGTGTGGGACTATTTCTTACAGAGTGTCTCATTCAATGCTTGGAGTGCTCTGTGCACAACTTTCTTCCATCCCCACCCTCTGACATGCCAACTTCTCATCCATCAGACATCAATAGCAATAAAATAGCAGTTCCAGGAAGGCCCAAACATATCTGCCATGATTACTTGAAGAGAACAAGTGCCCCTGTCATCCTCTCTCATGGCAACATTAGTCTTTTATAGTAGTAATAACAACTGTGATTATAATAACTAATTATTTAATTATTGTCTACTTTGGGGGCTATGATGTAAATGCCAAGATGGTAGGAACTATGACTTGCCACTGAATTCCTAGTACCTGATAGAGCACAGAGTAGGGACAGAGAAGGTCCTCAGTGACTATAAGTTGATTTTATTCATTTTTGATTGGAGAGAAGAAGGTGAGTGGATGAAGGGAGTAGAATTGATGCTTATAAGGAAAGCATGATTAGATGATAGTGTGTTTTTGTGTTCTAAAACCTTCCGAGTATATGAAAGAAGAGATATGAAAGTGCTTAAAGTTGGCAGTATTATTTACATACGGTAATTATTTTCTTACAGCAGATTTGTTCATAATTTAATTGATTTAGATGCTTTAGTGAGGTTAATCTGGTTTATTGGTCAGGACCTAGGGCACAGGAATTTGAAGCTGGACATTCTTCTAGTTAATTTCAGTTAAGGGGGGACTCTTTCTATGGACTCACTGTAAAAACCCCAACTGGTGTAATACTTGGTCCTGATATTCATCAGTGGCATCAGTCAAAAGAGTGAGGGTGTCTCAGACAACTGTATCTGGTTTGTAACTTCACTGAAAATTCAAGTTAACCAATATTTATGGACCACCGGATATTACCGGCCTGCAAGTACAGTACCCAGCAGAAAATCAGTACTGAGTTCATCTTCTACAGACAGTTATTGTCATTTTGTATGTGAAGTTCATCTAGTATGGATCTACTTTCTCTTTTTTATTTGAATTAAATAATATCTAACAATTCTGCCATGCCAAAAAATTAGTAATCTCTGTCAATACGTATCATTTATGGTAAGATTCTCAGTCATGCATATTTCAGCTGCAGATTTCTGATTTACTCAGTTAGTCTTTCCAAGTTTACAATTATTTGAGGATAACTTTTTTCAAAGAGAGCTGAATTTATATCATGATTGACAACTTGTTTGGGAAAACTCTTTGCAAACTGTAGAGTAATAAAAGCAGGGATTGTGAAACAAACCCCAATAAGTAATTTTTTTACTGAGTTTCACAGGAATATTTGAAATGTAGGCAACTGCTTCAACTATATATTTCCTAAATTAGTCATATATGCAAATTGTTAGCAAGCCTAGAATTTTTAGCAATCTGCTGCTCATTACCTGTTGCAGACTAGTAATACTTCATGTGTTCTATTCCAGTTTCCCCTTGCTACCGGTTTTATGCCACCACTGAGTACTGTTTTATAGACACTATATTATAAAGCAAATAATTTATCAGATAATTTAAATGTAAATCAGTAGATATTAAATTATAGAGACAAATTACTATACCAGTTACTACACCAGGAACTTGATGAAATCTTTTCCACACTGAAACTTGAAGGGAAAAAGAAGACATTATATTAAGACAAACTCATGAAAGGAAAATTTTGTACATTGACCCAGAAATTTGAATATCATGTAATCGATGAAGGGAGAGGGGAAAAGAGAGAGAAAATCAAATCAGTTGGACTCTCATCCTATCTAAGGGAAGTATTTTGACTCTCTTAATGGTCACAAAATCCTTTAGTGAGTCATGGTTTTTTTACTAATGAACTTTTGTTTAACTGCTTGTGAAAATAGCCTCTATAAAGATTTGATAAAGCTTTTATCAATGATGTCATATGGTCACAAGTAAATATTACTCATACTAGGAGACAGGGTCTTTTTATTTTCTTTTCTTATATATAGAAAAACTGAGAAAATTTATTCAAATACTAATAGATGGATATAGAAATATTTTGTTTTCTTTTTCTTAGCAATATCCTTCAATTTGGGGTTGCATAGAGTCCTAGAATTATATGCCAAATATCATATGGTGATCTACCACCAAATATTATTTTTAATGATCTATCATGTGACAACTCAATTAGGTTACTTTTTAATATTTTTGAAAGCAAAGACATGGAAAGCATAGTATGATTTGCTAGTGGTTTTGTTATATGGTATTAGAGGTACTCTCTCAACAAGGAAAGAATTATATCAACTGTCACCTTTGTTCGATTCAGGGAAGGTTTTACTCCTTAGGGTGATGCACTATATTAGGATCTAGGTGGATGCCTTTCTTTTAGAATAGAGGGAGAAGAGTAAGAAAATTATGAATTTCAGTCTCTTTCTTAGATCAGTTTTAGGAAAGAGTATATATGGCTTTGATTATTTTGCTTGTGTGCCCTTGGAAAGTCTTTGTGTACTCCATGGAATACATTGCCTAATGTGAAGACCAATGGCTCAGACTAGAGCCTCAAGTCTCAGCTCCCTAACCTGGCATAGATCCCTCCTAGTTGTGGCACAACCCACCTTCCTTACCCTCTCCTCCAGCAGAGCCTACCTTGGGTGTCCAGGGATGTGATTTTACTGACTTATTTACTAACACCTAAAAGCTCTTTCCAGTCTCTGTGCCTTTGCAAATGATGTTTCCATCTTCCATTAAGGAAACTTCTTGTTTTTCAAGATCCTGCTCATGTCCTATCTCCACGATGAAACCCTCTCTGATTTTACTAAGCAGAACTACTCCCACCTGTTTTGCTCATACTAATCTAATAACATCTGTCATGTTGCATTGATATTGTGTGTTAAACTTTTTATTAAACTGTCTTATTCTAGAGATTCTGGGCTATGCTTTATTTATTACTTATATCCCCATTGTCTAGGTTGGGGGTATTCAATAAATATTTGATGAATGAATATATTTGACTAAGGTAAACGCATTAAGAATATGCATTAGAAATGTGATATATACTCTATTGCTATATAAATTGTATTTTATAAACTCTGTCAGTATTTCACTTTATAATTCAATTTTTTTATTATTTTCCATAATTTCCCTATATTATACAAATAAATTATGTTTAATACAGTTCATGGGCTTTATTTTTAAATACTTCTTATATATCATAGTATTTTTACCTGGCCCATTGTAATATTTCCTTGGTACATTTGGATTTCTATTGTTTGAATTTGTAAAATACAGTGGATTCTAAATTAAATGGGCATCGTTCTAAAAGCTCATTATTAAGTCAGTTGTTTTGATTTTAGGATTTATATTTCCAAAAAATTAAGGCTATAAATGGTGATTAAATTGCAAGGCACTCCAGCAAAAACTGTTTAACTGATAATAACCTAAAATATGGTATAATGGTACTATTCCAGGTTTATTTAATGTAAAATCATAACCCTGGGAGGAAGGACAACTGTTTATTTTCTCTAATGCATTCTGATTTCTAACTGAATAATGTCAGAAATAAATTTCTAGGGCTATTGAAACTCACATGGTTTGGGGAAAGGCTAAAGGAAAAAAGAAGGGAAATGTGGTTTTATTTCTTGCTCCTCAATGTGGTCTATGGAACAGTGGCATCACCACCGTTAGAAAGGCAGAATCTCAGGGTCACTCCAGGCCTACTAAGTCAGAATCTGCATTTTAACAAGACGCCTAGATGATTCATACGTACACTGAAGTTTGGGATGCCCTAGAGATCAACAGTGGCTTTTTTTCTTTTTATATCTGCATTAGAAGAGGAATATCTCTGTTGTCAAACATCTACAGAAGAGGAAGAACTACTTGAAATCACCAATTTCTGGGAATTATTAATTTAGGGCAAAAGAACAGTTTTCTTTTGAAATATGAAATATGGAAGGATCCGGTATCTCTCTATCAGTTTATCTGGCTCTTTGGTAAGAAGGAAGAATAAGTGTTTGGGATAATTCAAAACTTGCTGGATTAAACATGTTTGCAAATTAGTGACATTCTTTACATATATGTATGTATATATACACTACTATGATTAATCCAGAAGAGAATATTAATAGAAATATGAAAATAAATAAGGCATAGCCAAATAAATATCCCCAAATAGCTAAATAAAAAGAAATGAATGGATAACAAAACCCTCATATTTATGAGTAAATAATGGAACCCTGAAATTCAACAATTACATTAGGTTGTTTCTGTCAATAACTGAAACTGTATTTAGAGGCATAGAAATGAGGAATATTTGTTGTGCATCAACTAGGACAATACCTTTATGAAAAAAGACTCCTTTACATCTCTTTCATTGTTTTCTGGATGATCATTTTACAATTATTTTCATATATCCTAATAGAACAAAATGTGGTTGGTAAATGGCATCTGTAATTTAGGTTTTCAACCTCGCCTTCTTCCTTGGGCCTACTTACTATTAGCAGTAGCAGGCATGATGGATAGTGCAGTATTGGAGAATATCTCCTCTGAACTTTACTAATGTTGACCCTATATACTAACTGTTGGTAAACATAGTCAATGTTTAGTGTAGTGTTTATCTTCAGTTTCCACTGAATAAGTTTCCATGTGTTATCTTTAAGTATATATAATGTATCATCACATATATTTTTTGACATTTAGAATTATGTAAAACATTGTTTTTTAATTTTTTTAGATGAGAGATGTATTTTTATAATATAAGAAGTTATAAGAGTAATAAATAGTAATAAAGTATTAACATCTTCATCTTTCTTTCTAGATAAGTTTTTAAATTTCTAGCCAAAAAATATAAAATGTTTCATTAATGAAAGAAACTAAAATTACGTTCCTTCTTAATTCTGGGAGAGCTCACGGTGTTGTGGAAATAGTGCTTGCTGTACTAGGGGTAAAGAAACAACCGTGAATCTTCTTGTACACTTCCTACCTTTGTGGCTTTGAAAAAGTCATTTGCTGTCTCCTGGCTTAAAAGCAGATTTTGAACTAAAATCCTGCCTTAAAACACTTCTAGTTTTAGATCTATAATTCAGGAGCAGTGTTTTATCTTATATATATAATTTTTATTTGTTTTTGCTAGTATAGACAGTATTAGGTATGGAATATAAATCAGAATAATGTTTCAAATAGTAAATTCAACTTTCAATATTAGTTATTTTTTTTTTCTTAACTAATGTAGAAAACATAACAGCATTTTCACCATTTAATTATATGGGTTGAGAAACACAAAGAGAGATTCAAGAACTGGTTGGTTCTTTATGGCATAGTTTATCTATAAACTGTTGGTACTAAACTTTTATAATATAAGCACTTCAATTTTTATGATGTTCTAGGTAGTAGGTATCTCAATGTTCAGTTATTCCAGGAATAGCAGTTTAACTTTATAAACTTGTTATGGTATCACTTATAATATTAGCAATAAGTCTATCAGCAAATTCTGCTTTTTGAAACAGTCCATCTGTGACATGGAAAAACAAATTAGTCCACCTTTCATTATTAGCCTGCCAATAAATTAAAACACCTTTCCTAAAACATAGTTCCTAAGATTGCAATTTCAATTATAGATATGCTCATGGGGATCCTACAAACAGGGTACTATAAATCTTGAATAAATTCAAAATTCCATCTGTTGTGTTCTAAAGAAGAACAGTATTCTAAAAGAAAAAAATCATTTTCTCTCTACCAATTTATATTCAGGATAAGACTTAAAATAATTTGTAAAGAAGTTTTTTCCCCCACATATAGCTGTAAATTTGAGTTGTGTGCTAAATTTAGTTCTAAGCTATAAGTAACTGACTTTCTTAATAGCATATGACAATTATTCATTTAAAATTGCTTAAAACATTGTTTTTTGATATTTTTTAGATGAGAGACCATCTGAGTAGAGTACCATGAGTTCGACCTTTTCAATTATATTTTCACAATTACTTTTTTGTGCTTCCCATAGTCAGTGAGCTCTTTGAAAGTGAAGATCGTATTTAATTTACTTTTGTATTCCTATCTTTTTAAAGCAGAAGAATGCCTAAATCACTTTAGCAGACCTTAAGTTGCAGGGTTTTCTAAAATAATTATTACCAAAGATGCTTACTTCATATATAATTTTATATTCATTCCTCTTTTTCTTTTAAGTCATTTTCTTTTCTGTATTTCTTATACATGTGTTTGTGCTTTGATCTGTGGTGCTGGGAAGTCTTTATGTTTCATCTCACGTAATCTGTGGGAAAGGAATATCCTTCCATTATAGTATAAGAGTGGTGTAGATCTACACCATTAAGTGGTGTAGATTATAATTTACTGAAATATGGTTAAATGGATGGGACTGGGAGGTAACTTTCTGAGGTGTAGGAGTAAAGGTTAAAAATGACTTTGTTCCGGGCGCCTGGGTGGCTCAGATGGTTGAGTGTCTGCCTTTGGCTCGGGTCATGATCCCAGGGTCCTGGGATGGAACCCCACATCGGGCTCCCCGCTCAGCGGGAAGCCTGCTTCTCCCTCTGCCTCTGCCTCTCTCCCTGCTCATGCTCTCTCTCTCTCTGTGTCTCGAATAAATAAATCTTGGAAAAAAAAAAAGATGACTTTGTTTGTGGTTCAAAGTATTATTTTCCTTTGCTTGAACACCTACAATTATTTTTAGTGCTTTAAGAATGCAAGTAATAATATGTTTACTGTCTTTGCACATAACTTTTTTCTGAGTTTCTATTTCATTAGGATAGAATCCTTGTAGGGGAATTACCACGATAAGGATTTAAACAATTTAAGCCTCATGGTATGTAATGCCTACAGGGTGTCCTTAAACATTTTAGGTCTTCTCATTTTTTTTTTTACATTTGATCATTTTAAAAGTGACATGGAATTTATTGTTTTAATTTGTTTCTAAGCATTTTTCAAGTTTGTTAGACATTTCTATTTTGTTTTCTAAAAATTCTCCTACACTTTCTGTAAACAGGAGCATTTTTAGAGACCAGTCACCACTGTTACTCTTCCTTTGAATCTCCTTTCTGGCTGATGTTGTTTCTCCTGCTTCAGAATTTTATTTAGTTTTTAAAAGCAGCATGTTATAAAAAATATTCTGTAAAACATTTTTTGCTTTGTCTTAATTTTTCTTTTTTCTGGTATCTCTTATATATACTTTTAATGCCCCAATTCCCTAATCCATTATTTTATGCATACCATTGTGTATTATTTGTTTTTCTGACAGTTATTCTCAAGTTCAAAATCTTTCAGAAGCTCCTTATTGTCATTAGGCAGAAACTTCCTTCTCTGCTTGGCAACAAAGGCCTTCAACAAAGAGGATGCAGCTTTCACTTTTCCAGCTTACTCTCATGCATGTAGGCTATACCCTTACCAATTTGAATTAATTGCATCCATTTTTTTCTGAATTTATTAAATACACTCTTATATTCGTCATTTGTGTCTTTGCTGATTTTGATCCCGTTCTCTCAACAGCCTTGTCCTATTATTTCTGGTGGAAACTCCGTAAGGCATATTTCAAGTTTTACATTTCTTCTTGAGAGCTAATTTGATCTTTGGTGAGATTTTATTGGAACCACCACTTAAAGCCATTTCCCGTGTTGATTTGTATTGAAGTTGTCCTAAAGAAAATGTCCCCATGGTAATAATATCAGCACCTTAAGGACTGGTTCTGCCCACTCCTCCTCATGGTACTTTGGGACTTTGCACCAAACAGATTCTCAATATACACTTGTTTAATTGAATTAAATCTAAGTGCTAGTTGGTTAAATCCAGCTTTATTGAAAAGCTTGAATTAAGGCCTACAGCAAAAGGTCTCAAAAGTTCTTATGGATTTTCATATTTGATTTACACACTGAGCCAGAAGCTTTGGAATTATTACTGCCCTGGCTTAAAGAACATATTTATAAATATTCCTTGGGGAAATGCTTTTCCTCTCTTTTGAATAAGATAGACCCACTGAAAATAATTCCACAAGTAATGCTTCCTAAGCTACAGTGTGCTGTGGGCAGTAAAATCTCAAAATATAGTTAATATTAAAGAGGACACCCTGAATATAAGGAGCAGTGAAAATATCTCTTGATGCTTACCTAGAGAGATTTAATTTTTTTCACTTTTCACCTTAAAGAAAAAGGTGAAACAGCTGACAATATCAACAGGAAGTGATCTTTGGAGAGTTACTTTAACAAACAGATAACAGAAAATCTATAAAACTACCGTTTTAATTAGAAATTGGTACTTATCAAGTATTTAAGTGTGAGAAGGTATCTGCTTCTGATCAAGATGGGGTAACAGGGACTGGATTTATGCTACCGCCTGAAATAACAAACAAAGGAAATAAAAAATTGGGCTGATAGATGTAAATGTGTATATATGCATACACACAAAACACATACACACACACACACTAGTTCCCAATAAAGGACAATAATCCTTGAAAAACAAGCAACAAACAAGATGAGTCTTATTATTACCCCAGCGTACGCCTTGAGAGCGTTTTCAAGCGAGAGATCCCAGGCAAAACCTGGCAGACTCCTCGTAAGAAGATGGAACGGATAGTCTGGGGAGGCCAAAGTGGCTAAAGTTTGCAAGACGGAATAACAGAGAGGAGAAAGCTGCCAGGAAATTCCAGAGATCTTCAGAAGGTCCCTCACCAATATTCCACTGAGTACAGATCAGCACCAGTGTATGAAAGAACTGCCCAGGGCTAGGGAAAGGACAATACTGAAAGAATAGAGGTAACCTTGCTTGGGGCTCCCCTGAGGCAGGAAAGAATGCCTATTCCCACCAGGCCACATAGAAAACTTCCTGATTCACAGGGGATTGCGAATAGTACACAGAAGTGTCTTGCCTCAGACATGGGGAATAATCAGCCTAGACTGACTCAGCTTGGTCCTCCCTAACAATCTTAAAAGCAAGACCTTAAAGGATCACGCCTGCCCCCATTTGTAAGAACAACTCTACCTCCTCCTGCCATAAGAGGCAATTAAAGTTTGGTGACTCTTCTTGCTGACTGATTCCTAGCCACATGGAGACTAATTGGCAGCCAATTCTTATAGGCAATGGATGCTTACTCCCTCCTCTGGGGAGAGGGAGTCTCTCTGGGAGACTGGAAGTCAAAACCGGAAAATCTCCAAGTGGGTTACTGGACATGATGGTCAGTGGAACCACTCCTGCTGTCATCCCAAGTTTCGCAGATCCATGTTTCTGTCCTTTTTGGGACACAGCAGGTTACAAAGTTTTGTGATTTAGGGTGTTTATGTTGACACTCCATCCTCACAGCCTCAGAGCTGGTGCCTTTGTGTGCATTGGACCATTTAAAAATGTCCTTTTAGGCTAGCAGCTTCTAGGTTGTGTGGGATAAGACTAGTGGATACCATGGCCATAGTATCTCATTTATTATAAAGTGGATTTCCTGTTGAGATGCCCATCTTGTGTGGGATCAGGCATTCTGTAAACTCCTAAGTAGTGGTTCTGATCGATGCCCTGCAGGCAGAAAAGGCAAACCTATAACCAGAATAGTTGTCTATGCCTGCACTAACAAACTATTGCCCTTTCCAGAACAGAAGGGACCCAATGTAGCCAACCTGCCAAGAAATCGTACCATACTGAGAGCTCAGCATTGGTCCCCGGAATAACATATTCTATTAACCATCTCTATAATGCTCTACAGGTTAGGTATTCCTGGATGCCATTCTGATATTGTTGCTTATTAAAATCATTATAATCCTTTGGCTTCTGGCAGTTAAGTCACACAACCTGACCTTTATTACATCAGGGCCCTACTGCCATCAGCAAACTAATTTCTGTGACAGCCTCTACCATCAGCCCTGGCCTACAGAGAATTATACTGAACATTTTATGATGCTAATGATGCTCATTAGCATCCCTTTCCTTATGGTCTTGGTAAACAGTGTGTTCTCTGGGCTTTCTTAAGGAATACAGTTCTCTTTTGGATACTGTGGCCTCACATAACATAACTGTTCCAGCAGACCCAAATCACTGAGACTTTTAATCTATTCCTCTACTAGCTGCCGAAGCAATTCACATAGTTCAACCTCACTCACTCTGGGTGACTTTTTCCTGGCTTCCACTAGAAATCCAAGCAGCAATTTGTGCCATTGCCTGGATTTTCACCAGAATATTAAATTGTATCTCCAAGTCAATAAACTCTTCCTGATCCAGATTTATGGTCCAGCCCTTTTGATGGAGCACCTGCTGTATCCAGTTCCCTAAGTTCTTCCCTGGCCCCTGTGTGCATGCCTGCTACATATCATAGCTCCTTTGGGATATTGTTTCCCCTCTCATTAGGGCCAACACTTCCCCACCTGCATTGTTGTGTCTTAACACTTTAAGTCTGTTGGTCAGGAGAAGAGGTCAGGAAAACTCCTGAGAGGGCATCTGTTGCTTTGTGTGGGAGAAACCTCTATATTATCTTTCCATGTGGGAGGTGTGCTAGTTCTTAATGGGGAAGGGTGGGGATCATTCTGTACATTCAGAGAATGGTGGGGACTCAAAAATCTTCATTAGATGTGAAGCATGGTGTAGCATCCTAGGATCTGAAGTCAGAATAAGAACCCTGACTCTGTTGAACATTCAACCATCTTTGAAGCTCAGTAACTGACTATTGAATACTGATCTTGATCTTCATCTTTTTTTGCTTGCAAACTGCATGAGTGGTGGGCTGCTTTTTAGCTGCCAAGTAGACTCTTGCTCTTACACTTAGCTTTCAATTATTTCTTAATTTCTGCCAGCTTTTCATTATCTACTTTTAGGGCAGCAATGAACTCAGTAAAGATTATTTAATTCCATTATCTTTATATTTATTAACCACCTGCCCCTGCCCCATCCAGTTCAAATGCCTGAATCCTCAGCACTATGGTGTAGCCCTCCCCAGATAGTCTCCCAGGTGGCCACAAGTAAAAGTTTTAACACGTGGAATACTTCCTTGTGCCAGAGGCTGTCCATGCTCCACTTGCCACTGAGGGTGGGATCTACATTGCCAGCTGAGGAGTGAGTGACAGTTACCCAGACCCCATCTTATTGCTTGCCTTCTCAGACCATTCCTGGTACCAACTATGCCCACTGGGTGATCTGGACATCAGATGCTGAGATAAATATTTTACTGGAGGGTAATACCTACAAAAGGAAAAGAGTAAAAAAGAAGCAATCAGTCTACCATGAAGAAATAAGAATGTCTCTGCCAGCCTGGTAGGGAGCTCTGGGGCAAAGATATATGTTAGAGGAAAGCTGACTGGGGGGCAGTGCTGTCCTTAGCTTTAATCAGTCTTTGACTGAGAGCCAATGTAAAATAATTGATCTTAGATCAAAAGCTAAGGCAGACATTGAAGAAGCTAAGAGCTGGAGGTTATCAGCTAACCACATTCCTCACAGCTGGACAGTGGGTCTCTTCTTGAAGAGGGAGCTGCAGACCACATCATTGTGTTTGCCAGAGCTCTCAAAAATATCTGCTTCTATACTTTGATTTCTGAATCCGTTTCTGATTGTAACAATAAATCCAGGAATAGGAAGTTTCAAATGTTGCCCTTGCTGGAGATGTTCTTCACTTCTCCAAGGGAAAGGTTGGACACACATGGCAAATATCTGGCAGTGTTAAACGGAGAGAGGGGGCCTCAAGGGGAAATGAACTCATGTGTACTGATTAGGTCATTATCTTGATTTCAGGTGTGTGCCCTAACCTGCTATTTACCTGTCCATGTATTTAATTCTTGATTTCAGTGAGACTGCAGTTTGAAATAAAAGGATGGAATACTGCTAACACATCTTTTTTTTTGGGTGTGTGGACATATGCTTTTATTTCTCTTGGATAAACAGGTAGGCGTGAAAGGCCTGGGTCATATGGTGGGTGTACATTTTTTTTTTTAAATAATTTTTTATTGCTATGTTAATCACCATACATCATTAGTTTTTGATGTGTTCCATGATTCATTGTTTGTGCATAACACCCAGTGCTCCACGCAGAATGTGCCCTCTTTAATACCCATCACCAGGCTAACCCATCCCCCCACCTCCCTTCCCTCTAGAACCCTCAGTTTGTTTTTCAGAGTCCATCGTCTCTAATGGTTTGTCTCCCCCTCCGACTTACTCCACTTCATTCTTCCCCTCCTGCTATCTTCTTTTTTGTTTCTTAACATATATATTGCATTATTTGTTTCAGAAGTACAGATCCGTGATTCATCAGTCTTGTACAATTCACAGTGCTCACCATAGCACATACCCTCCCCAATGTCTATCAGCCAGCCACCCAATCCCTCCCATCCCCACCACTCCAGCAACCCTCAGTTTGTTTCCTGACATTAAGAATTCCTCATACCAGTGAGGTCATATGTTACATGTCTTTCTCTGATTGACTTATTTCACTCAGCATAACACCCTCCAGATCCATCCACGTCGTTGCAAATGGCAAGATCTCATTCCTTTTGATGGCTGCATAATATTCCGTCGTGTATATAGACCACAGATTCTTTATCCATTCATCTGTCGATGGACATCTTGGCTCTTTCCACAGTTTGGCTATCGTGGACATTGCTGCTATAAACATTGGGGTGCACGTACCCCTTCGTATCCCTACATTTGTATCTTTGGGGTAAATACCCAGTAGTGCAATTGCTGGATCGTATGGTAGCTCTATTTTCAACTGTTTGAGGAACCTCCATACTGTTTTCCAGAGTGGCTGCACCAGCTTGCATTCCCACCAACAGTGTAGGAGGGTTCCCCTTTCTCCACATCCCTGCGAACATCTGTCGTTTCCTGACTTGTTAATTTTAGCCATTCTGATGGGTGTGAGGTGGTATCTCATTGAGGTTTTGATTTGGATTTCCGTGATGCCGAGCGATGTGGAGCACTTTTTCATGTGTCTGTTGGCCATTTGGATGTCTTCTTTGGAAAAATGTCTGTTCATGTCTTCTGCCCATTTCTTGATTGGATTATTTGTTCTTTGGGTGTTGAGTTTGAGAAGTTCTTTATAGATTTTGGATACTAGCCCTTTATCTGATATGTCAATTGCAAATATTTTCTCCCATTCTGTCGGTTGTCTTTTGGTTCTGTGGACTGTTTCTTTTGCTGTGCAAAAAGCTTTTTATCTTGATGAAATCCCAATAGTTCATTTTTGCCCTGGCTTCCCTTGCCTTTGGCAATGTTTCTAGAAAGAAGTTGCTGTGGCTGAGGTCGAAGAGGCTGCTGCCTGTGTTCTCCTTTAGGATGTTGATGGACTCCTGTCTCGCGTTTAGGTCTTTCAACCATTTGGAGTCTATTTTTGTGTGTGGTGTAAGGAAATGGTCCAGTTTCATTCTTCTGCATGTGGCTGTCCAATTTTCCCAACACCATTTGTTGAAGAGACTGTCTTTTTTCCATTGGACATTCTTGCCTGCTTTGTCAAAGATGAGTTGACCATAGAATTGAGGGTCCATTTCTGGGCTCTCCTATTCTGTTCCATTGATCTATGTGTCTGTTTTTGGGCCAGTACCATACTGCCTTCATGATGACAGCTTTGTAATAGAGCTGGAAGTCCGGAATTGTGATGCCGCCAGCTTTGCTTTTCTTTTTCAAGATTCCTCTGGCTATTCGGGGTCTCTTCTGATTCCATACAAATTTTAGGATTATTTGTTCCATTTCTTTGAAAAAGGTGGATGGTATTTTGATGGGGATTGCATTGAATGTGTAGATTGCTCTAGGTAGCATTGACATCTTCACAATGTTTGTTCTTCCAATCCATGAGCATGGAACGTTTTTCCATTTCTTTGTGTCTTCTTCAATTTCTTTCATGAGTATTTTATAGTTTTCTGAGTACAGATCCTTTGTCTCTTTGGTTAAATTTATTCCTAGGTAACTTATGGTTTTGGGTGCAATCGTAAATGGGATCGACTCCTTGATTTGTCTCTCTTCTGTCTTGTTGTTGGTGTATAGGAATGCCACTGATTTCTGTGCATTGATTTTATATCCTGCTACTTTACTGAATTCCTGTATGAGTTCTAGCAGTTTTGGGGTGGAGTCTTTTGGGTTTTCCACATACAGTATCATATCATCTGCAAAGAGTGAGAGTTTGACTTCCTCTTTGCCGATTTGGATGCCTTTGATTTCTTTTTGTTGTCTGATTGCCGTGGCTAGGACTTCTAATACTATGTTGAATAGCAGTGGTGAGAGTGGACATCCCTGCCGTGTTCCTGACCTTAGGGGAAAAGCTCTCAGCTTTTCCCCATTGAGAATGATATTTGCTGTAGGTATTTCATAGATGGCTTTTATGATATTGAGGTATGTACCCTCTATCCCTATACTCTGAAGAGTTTTGATCAAGAAAGGATGCTGTACTTTGTCAAATGCTTTTTCTGCACCTACTGAGAGGATCATATGATTCTTGTTCTTTCTTTTGTTAATGTATTGTGTCACGTAGATTGATTTGTGGATGTTGAACCAGCCTTGCAGCCCAGGGATAAATCCCACTTGGTCGTGGTGAATAATCCTTTTAATGTACTGTTGGATCCTATTGGCTAGTATTTTGGTGAGAAGTTTTGCATCCATGTTCATCAAGAATATTGGTCTGTAATTCTCCTTTTTGATGGGGTCTTTGTCTGGTTTGGGGATCAAGGTAATGGTGGCCTCATAAAACGAGTTTGGAAGTTTTCCTTCCATTTCTATTTTTTGGAACAGTTTCAGGAGAATAGGCATTAATTCTTCTTTAAATGTCTGATAGAATTCCCCTGGGAAGCCATGTGGCCTTTTGTTTGTTGGGAGATTTTTGATGACTGCTTCAATTTCCTTAGTGGTTATAGGTCTGTTCAGGTTTTCTATTTCTTCCTGGTTCAGTTTTGGTAGTTGATACATCTCTAGGAATGCACCCATTCTTCCAGGTTATCTAATTTGCCGGCATAGAGTTGCTCATAATATGTTCTTATAATTGTTTGTATGTCTTTGGTGTTGGTTGTGATCTCTCCTCTTTCATTCATGATTTTGTTGATTTGGGTCATTTCTCCTTTCTTTTTGATAAGTCTGGCCAGGGGTTTATCAATCTTGTTAATTCTTTCAAAGAACCAGCTCCTAGTTTCGTTGATCTGTTCTACTGTTCTTTTGGTTTCTATTTCATTGAGTTCTGCTCTGATCTATATTATTTCTCTTCTCCTGCTGGGTTTAGGCTTTCTTTGCTGTTTTTTCTCTAGCTCTTTTAGGTGTAGGGTTAGGTTGTGTATTTGAGACCTTTCTTGTTTCTTGAGAAAGGCTTGTATTGCTATATACTTTCCTCTCAGGACTGCCTTTGCTGTATCCCAAAGATTTTGAACAGTTGTGTTTTCATTTTCATTGGTTTCCATGAATTTTTTTAATTCGTCTTTAATTTCCTGGTTGACCCATTCATTCTTTAGTAGGATGCTCTTTAGCCTCCATGTCTTTGAGTTCTTTCTGACTTTCCTCTTGTGATTGAGTTCAGTTTCAAAGCATTGTGGTCTGGAAATATGCAGGGAATGATCCCAATCTTTTGGTACCGATTGAGACCTGATTTGTGACCTAGGATGTGATCAATTCTGGAGAATGTTCCATGGGCACCAGAGAAGAATGTGTATTCCTTTGCTTTGGGATGGAATGTTCTGAATATGTCTGTGAAGTCCATTTGGTCCAGTGTTTCATTTAAAGTCTTTATTTCCTTGTTGATCCTTTGCTTAGATGATCTGTCCATTTCAGTTAGGGGGGTGTTAAAGTTCCCCACTATTATTGTATTGTTGTCAATGTGTTTCTTTGCTTTTGTTATTAATTGCCTTATATAATTAGCTGCTCCCATGTTCGGGGCATAGATATATACAATTGTTAGATCTTCTTGTTGGATAGACCCTTTAAGTAGGACATAGTGTCCTTCTTCATCTCTCTTTACAGTCTTTGTTTTAAAATCTAATTTGTCTGATATAAGGATTGCCACCCCAGCTTTCTTTTGGTCTCCATTAGCATGGTAAATGGTTTTCCACCCCCTCACTTTCAATCTGGGGATGTCTTTGGGTCTAAAATGAGTCTCTTGCAGACAGCATATCGATGGGTCTTGTTTTTTAATCCAATCTGATAGCCTATGTCTTTTGATTGGGGCATTTAGCCCATTTACATTCAGGGTAACTATTGAAAGGTATGAATTTAGTGCCATTGTATTGCCTGTAAGGTGACTGTTACTGTATATTGTCTGTGTTCCTTTCTGATCTATGCTGCTTTTAGGCTCCCTTTTTGCTTAGAGGACCTCTTTCAATATTTCTTGTAGGGCTGGTTTCGTGTTTGCAAATTCCTTTAGTTTTTGTTTGTCCTGGAAGCTTTTTATCTCTCCTTCTATTTTCAATGATAGCCTAGCTGGATATAGTATTCTTGGCTGCATATTTTTCTCGTTTAGTGCTCTGAAGATATCATGCCAGTCCTTTCTGGCCAGCCAGGTCTCTGTGGATAGGTCTGTTGCCAATCTAATGTTTCTACCATTGTAGGTTACATATCTCTTCTCCCGAGCCGCTTTCAGGATTTTCTCTTTGTCTCTGAGACTCGTAAGTTTTACTATTAGATGTCGGGATGTTGACCTATTTTTATTGATTTTGAGAGGGGTTCTCTGTGCCTCCTGGATTTTGATGCCTGTTTCCTTCCCCACATTAGGGAAGTTCTCTGCTATTATTTGCTCCAATATGCCTTCTGCCCCTCTCTCTATTTCTTCTTCTTTTGGGATCCCAATTATTCTAATGTTGTTTTGTCTTATCGTATCACTTATCTCTTGAATTCTGCCCTCGTGATCCTGTAGTTGTTTCTCTCTCTTTTTCTCAGCCTCTTTATTTTCCAGCATTTGGTCTTCTATATCGCTGGTTCTCTCTTCTGCCTCATTTATCCTAGCAGTTAGTGCCCCCATTTTTGATTGTACCTCATTAATAGCCTCTTTGATTTCGACCCGGTTAGATTTTAGTTCTTTTATTTCTCCAGAAAGGTTTTCTCTAATAACTTCCACGCTTTTTTCAAGCCCAGCTAGTATCTTTAAAGTCATGATTCTGAACTCTAGGTCTGCCATCGTACTAATGTCTGTATTGTGTAGGTACCTGGCAGACGGTACTACCTCTTGTTCTTTTTGCTGAGGTGATTTTTTTCATCTTGTCATTTTGTCTAGAGGAGAATAGATGAATCAGTCAACAGAATGTGAACAGGTTAACAACGTCTCCAGCAAGTATACTCTATACAAATCAGAAAAGACCTGAAACCAGGGGACAAGAAAGGGAAAGAAAGAAGAGAAAAAAAAAAAAAAGGGAAAAGAAAAAGATAAAAACAAACAAAAACAGAACAAAACAAAACAAAAAGCAGAATATGATCAAATATGATCAGGCTAGTGTGTAGATCAGTGCCACGCACTAGCTTTTGGGCATATTTTGGTCTGTTAGAAGAAAGTGCCGGCTAAAATTTTAAAGGAAGAAAGACTTATATATGTACAAAATAAGGGTTGATACAATGAAGGGATGGAAGATGACTGTAAAGATGAAAATTATAAAAGATTTTATAAAAGGAATTGATAAGAAGTTGTTTTTTTAAAAAGAAAGAAGATTGAAAAAGAAAAAGAAAAAAGAAAAAAAAAGGGAGAGAATGTGATCAGGCAGGAGAATAGAACAAAGCCATACACTAGTGATTTAGGGTATATTTTGATCTGTTAGAAGTAATTGTATCTCAAAATTTTGAAGAGAGAACAACTTATATATATATGCCAAAAATAAGGGTAACTACTATGAAGGGATAAAAATATGACTCTAAAAATGAAAAATAAAAAGTGTTTTTTTTTTAAAAGGGATTGATAAGGTGTTGTTTGAAAAAGGGAAAAAGAAAAATTCAAAAAAAACCAACAGTTAAAAAAAATTAACTTTGAAAAACTAATGAATTATGGTAAAAAACCATGAATTCTATGTGCAGTATTCCCCTAGCTCTGGAGTTCTCCCATTCTCCTTGATCGATAAACTTGGTCTTGGCTTGCTGGCTGTTCGTGCTGATCTTCTGGGGGAGGGGCCTGTTGCCGTGGTTCCCAAACGTCTTTGCCGGGGGCGGAATTGCCCCGCCCTTGTCATCCGGGCTAAGTAAGCTGCTTGGGTTTGCTCTCAGGAGCTTTTGTTCCCTGCAAGCTTTCCATACAGCTTTGGAGGACCAGGGTGAAAATGGTGGCCTCCCACTCTCTGCCCAGAGGAGCTGAGAACTCGGGGCCCCGCTCCTCAGTGTGCCCCCAGAGAAAAGCAGTCACTCCCGTCTCCCCGGTCTCCAGCTGCACTCCGTGCTCGCCCGGCCTGTGGTGGAGTGTTTCTATTTCTGGCACCCGACCTCATGTGGAGTCTCCAAACCCAGCAGATCCCTGCGGTGCGCTCCCGCACCGCTCCTCCCCAGGGAGGAAGGGGAGTCTCCCCAGCTCTGCCACTTGTTGGGTCCCTGCTGGAGGAGAAGTGGCCCGACTGGGCCGCGGATCACAGTTTATGGCAACCCTGAGCTGAGAGCCCGCGCCTCAGCTCCGTCTCTGCAGCCGGCTTCCCCGCTCCGATACCTGGGAGCTCTGCCGCACTCAGGCACCCCTGGTCTTTCTGTGACCCCGAGGGTCCCGAGACCACACTGTCCCTCGAGGGTTCCACCCCCCGCTTAGCCACTGGAGCAACGTCCCTCAGTGGAGCCGACTTCTAAAAGTTCCGATTTTGTGCTCCAGGGCTCTAGTACTTGCCAGAAGTGGCCGACGGAGGCTCACTTCCCCACCATCTATCCTCCCGAATACCGCCTCGGATTCACTTCTCCGCACGTCCTACCTTCCAGAAAGTGGTCGCTTTTCTGTTCAGAGTGTTTTTACTTTTCTTATCTTCGATCTCCTGTTGAGTTCGTAGGTGTTCAGAATGGTTTGATCCCTATTCAGCTGAATTCCTGAGACCAGACGAAATCCAGGTCTCCTGCTCCTCTGCCATCTTGCTCCACCCCCCTGCTAACACATCTTACATTAATTAATTAATTAATTGATTAAGCAATTTAGGTATTTTTTTAAAAAATACAGTAGAGATTTTAGAAATGTTCAAATTAGAAATATATTACTGGTTTGAGGAAGTTCAATGGAAAAATACTAACAATTAGACATCTAGAATATGTGTTTTCCTATCTAGACTACTATAGCTTAGATAATGTGCTAAGTTAAGTTTGGATTGTTTGAACTTTACTTTTTTACTCTCCATGAAAAAATAGACTTACCCACTAAAGAAGTAGTTACTGAATAATATTGCATAAAATCTAATTCTTTTAAAGCCTTCTAGAAGCACACAATTTAATTATGTCTCTTCCATCTACTTCAACATTTATTACACTTGTTAATTAAAGCATGTCTCCAAAGACCTCTGCTTGCCAACCATGTATAACCCTGGCTGGAAGTGACCTACATATCTGAAGGTAAAGATACTTAATACAATTATTGTCTAAGACAGTCCAGATTGGCCTTCCTCTTCAGGGGAACAACATATATTTGAAAGAAAAAATCTCTTGAATGTTGTATAAATGATATTTTACTAATCTACATTGGTCTTTGCCGGTGCATTGTGCATTTATTTGTGAATTTAGTACTCTTAAGTTTGGCCGAGCACAAACAAAAAGACAAATTTATTACAGGAGTGATAGGGAAAATTGCTATCTAAAACAACTGGTGCCTCAGGAGGGTGGACACTGTAAAATTAATTTCTTTCCTATTGCATCTTTGGAAGGGTTTGAATATGCAAATCTGACCGTTGAGCTAAAATTCAAAGCAGGGCTCTGAGGAGAATTTGTAGCTCTCCTGAAGAGATATTGAGGAGGGGGAGATGGTATAGAGGAAGAAAGGAATCCGTATGATGAGGAAAAGCTGGAATTCTAAATGGGGAAATAGGGCCATCCTGGAATGGGGTGTTCAAAAATTTAATACTAAAAATTCATTGCTTCCATTTTTTTGTTGTAAATCGTTTTCCGGCTTCTTCAAGCCTTCAGTAGAATCTGTCATGCCTATAAATGCTGTATTTGAGAGCCAGAGTACTTTGTTGTTGTTGTTGTTGTTGTTGTTTTGAAGTTTAACTGTTTTTAAGAATTACAGAAAGAGATTGAGGCCAAATCCCATGATTGGACTGACACAAATCGGAGAGGAACATTATCAGTCAGAAAAAATTAACAGGACTAATTCAGCAGATGCCAAAAATGACCATGAAAATCTAAGCCCCTTCCACATTCCACGCCCCACCTCCCAATTCCTAGTGATTGACAGAAATCCTGGGAAGTTTTACAAATGACCCACAAATAGTGGAGTTTGGGTTCGAGTCCATTAGCCAGGTCTCAAGAGGCAGGTGATCCAGTTAAAATGTGAGTTGCCTGGGGACACTGCAATCTAAGAGTAAGGACACACATAGGTGTCTGCAATAATGGAAGCAAAACCTCCAAGTTTCCTCAGTGGCTCATCTCCATTTCTTTAGGTGCATTAGCTTTTTTCAATTTTAATTTGACTGTGCTAAGAGCACTTAACATGAGGTCTACCCTCTCAACAGACTTTTAAATGTACAGCACAAATTGTTAGCTATTTGCAAACGTCAGAACTGTTCTCACAGATGAACATCTAATCTATTTTTTAAAGGCCTCTGTGGGAAAGTAAGTTTTCAATGCCCAGTAGGCACAGTTTTGTACAGGGGATCTCTAGAATGTACTTACCTTGTACAACAAAACTTTATACCTGTTGTATTTCTTTGTATTCATCTTACTTAAGACTTTTTTTTCTCCACGTAGTAGAAAACTTGACTTTCAACAGCTACCAGGAAGGAATGACCATACCTGCTGTCCCAAATCTTAGGGAAAGGTATGATTATGTTTGACTCAGATCATTTCTGATGATATCCTCTGTACCAGCCAACTTGCAGTGTACACTAAGACAAGGATTTTGTTTGTAGAGTACCAGCATTTTTAGATGTATTCTTCCTATATTCCTATAGTCATCCATGTATTCTTCTGCTGTATGCGTTGGGAGTTTTGCAACCCCCAAAATGTAACAGGTGTTTTAATCTAGTAGTTACAGAATATTATAAACTGCCTTTTCCAATCATAAATCATGTCAACATTGAAAAAATAACATCTACTAAGAGAATTTAGGACATGGCAGCAAATTATTAATAGAACAATCGAGACAAGGAGAAGGATGCACTTATTCGAGTCAGGAATAGATGATTGATGGTAGAGTGAATTTTTTTCATGAAGAATTTATGTTACATTCCCCAAAGACCATCTGGAAAGCCTTCTCTGGATGTTTACCTGTGTGTTTTGAGTTTAATAACAGTTCTAGACATCTCTTAATTAATCACATCTGTCAAATGATGTTGGAGATAGACACCTAAACATCATGTATTCAAGGACAGTCACACATTAGTGACTAAGACCTTCATTCACTCAGAAAAAGAGACTTGAAAATGTGATATATACTGATTTTCAACTGCTCTATCTTAAATCTCACAGAATATAGTATACTTAGGGTATGTTTAAATATATGTTTACATGTGTAGGTGTGAAAGTGTATACATGCATAAATGTCTTTGATTGGTGATATTTCTGATCTTCATCACCAACATTATGCTCATAGGTCATGCAAACATAATGATGTCAGACTGGCTGTTCCTTCTAAATTGTGTTTCTATGGGAGAGGGGCTGGGAGGAAAAACAACTCCCCTTTATTTGCATTGTTCTTGTGGTTCCTTCATTATTATTGAAGTTTTGTTATAATATATACAGAAGTAATGAATTAACCCTAAAATCTCAGTGGCTTAACCCAACAATATTTTCCTCTTGCTCATGAAACAGATCTAGGGCAAAGCTAAAGTTGGGTAGTTCCTTGGATTCAGTCACTCAGGGATTTTGGCTGACAGAGGCCCCACTACCTTGTATCTGAACCATCTGGAACACATGGTTTTTTCCCCACCCATGTGATGGGCAAAGAAGGCTCCATAAAACCTTTCACTGGTAATGAAGTGTTTTGCTCTGGAAAAGACATGTAATTCCATTGACCAGAACTAGTCACATGGCCCCACCTAACTGCAAAAGGACTGGGAAGTATCAGAGAGTACATGAAATAATCGGTGAGCTGTCTTTGCCACACTATATCCCAGACCTATATTTGTTGGGCAAGAGAAATTTTAACGAACCAAGTGAAAATTTAAAATACCGAACTCCTTGTTCCTTTCTCTTTATTCCAATGGCAAAACACATATAAAACATGATGACATATTTAGAGTCCTAACTCACTTTCCTCCTGATTTTCATGCTGAGGGCACTGCTCTTCTTTCAACAGGCAGCTAGCTCATGAGTTGGATGTGGATTACTCAGAGAAGTACTGAGAGCTTTAAGGTGACTCTGCTTAGAGAAAATAAACATACAAAATCCCCCACATACAAAACCAAACCACTATTTACGTGGCATAAAGTTAATTTCTGGCTGAGAGCTTATTGTTTAGAGTCAAAAAAATTAGCCTTAGTTTTTGCACCTCTTTGATCCATTCTTCACTTTCTCTTTCAACCTCCATCCCTAATCTCCTTCTAATGAGGAACAGGTTGAGCAAACAGAACCAATTCCTGTCTCTAGCTATTTACCATAAACCACTGCCTCTTTCTTCAGTCTTTCCCCTTATGACCCTTTTTAGAACTGGAGTTGATGAAAACCAAATGAGATGTTGGTGAGTTATAACACTAATCAGAGATAGCCAGCAATATTCACACTGTAGAAAACATTAAGCCTTCTTTTAACACCTTAAAGATTATTCTTTTCATTTAATAATAACTTAAAGAGTAATCCAAAAGGAATGTGCTGATTTTAATAGCCACAAAATGTCTAGCTATTTAATAAAATATCACAAACTGGTCTTGAATTACATTCAGGAGCAATTCAAATTACATGCAGAGAGAGAGAGAGATTCTCTGGTGGAGAAGCCTGTAGTGAGTCTTATTTATAAGATCAAAGTCATTTTTGCTTCATTCAAATATGAATATATACTTATACAACAATTTAGGAAAAGACTTTGTGGAATATAGGTCTGGATGAATTTCTTGTGGTACCTATTTTTGTAAGTTTTTTAAAACATTGAAATCACTGTTGTGGGTTCTTAGCGACGAACCATCTGTCACAAATCAGAATCAACATTGATTGTAGCTTATTAAGAGGAAAAATTGCTAGCAAAAACCATTTAAAGTGTAAAATTGGATATTGAAAACTTTCTTTCCCAGAGAGCTCTTTATGAAACAGATTAGATGTTGATCTGTGAAAATAGTTTTGACTTTTGTAAATAGATAATTATTTCATATTGTAGAATGACTAAAAAGGTGAGGAATGCATGGGGACAGAAGGAAGGCAGAGTAGTATGAGCATGTGTATGCATGTATGGGTGTGAGAGAAGAAGAGAGAGAGAGAGAGGAGGGGCTGCATATCTCAGGAGAATTACATTTGTTTGTAGGTACCTGAACTGAAAATATGAAATTGCTTTTGAAGATAGCTCACAAACTAGAACGTACATTATAAACTGGAGTGCTATTAAATAAGTTGTAACTTATGTAAGTGAATGTGAGTATTCTAACTTAATATGTTATCACAGTTCACATATGTCTACCTTGTTGGCAAAAATGTCATAATAGGAATGATAGCATCAAGATGTTGACATAGGTCATTCCCAACTCTGGTCTCCCTCACAAGAAGACCAACTAGTAATTATCCATAGACAAGACACCATTGTGAAAATCCCAGAAACTGGAGGTGAGGCTAAAGCACCCCTTGGACCACAAAGACCAAACAGGACCACATTTCAAGGGTAAGAGGAGTGGCTACACTCTCACTGCATTGCCTCCCACTCCCTTTACCCCAACACTGCATTGCACTGAGATAGCCCCCCTGGATCTAGATTTCTCCAGTGGGAAAAAAAGAGCCCAAGGTGAACACCCAACTCCCTCAGCATTTTATCTACCACACTCACAACAAATAACTCAAAATGGTTAAAGATTAAATGTGAAATCTCAAACCATAAAACTCCTAGAAGAAAACACAAGGAAAAGCTCCTTGACATTGGTCTTGGCAACGATTTTATGGATAGGATAGTCAAGGCATAAGAAACAAGAGCAAAAATAAACCAGTGGGACTACCTATATCAAGCTAAAATGCTTCTGCATTGTAAAAGAAATGATAAATTAAATGAAAAGCCAACATATTATCCAAATAATGAAATTAACTATTCATTTCATCATGAGATTATAAACTCTTTGCAGGCAGGGAACTTGTTATACTTTTGAATTTTCCATAATATCTGTTAAGACATGTAAGTATATAATAAATATTTCTTGTTTAATTAATTCAGTCAACATTAAATCTGACTTTCGCATAAGGATACTTTTTTTTTAAGATTTTATTTATTTATTTGAGACAGAGAGAGAGAGAGCACAAGTGGGGATGAGGATCAGAGGGAGAGGGTGAAGCAGACTCTCCACTGGGCAGGGAGCCCGATGCGGGGCTCGATTCCTGGACCCCAAGATCATGACCTGACCCGAAGGCAGACACTTAACCAGCTGAGCCACCAAGGTGAAACCCCCCCACTTTTTTAGAGAAAGAGAGAGAGTGAGCAGGTGAAAGGGCAGAGGGAGAGGGAGAGTGAATCTTAAGCAAGCTCCAGGCCCAGCACTGAGCCCGACATGGGGCTCAATCTCAGGACCCTGAGATCATGACCTGAGCCAAAATTAAGAGTCAGACACTCAACTGACTGAGCTACCCAGGCGCCCCCATAAGGATATTATTCAACCTATCAATGCTTTGGAGGTTTGTTTTCAGAGTAGAGCAAACTTCTTTATAAAATGAAGAAACTAATAACGTTTTCCATAAATACATTTCACAGGTAGAAGAGTACTCTTTTGTACTTTAAAAAGTATGATTTACTTAATATCAAAATAAATGCTTTGCTTATATAAAAGCTGTAATAAAATATTAGTAATAAAATAATAAAAATATTCTTCTTAGAAGAAAAAGGAAAGAAAAGCCAACATACAGAATAGGAGACAATATTTACAAGCCATATATCTGATAAGGGATTAATATCTAAAATATATAAGGAACTCCTACAACTCAGTAGGAAAAACACAAGTAGTCCAACTAAAAAAAGGGCAAAGGATCTGAATAGACATTTTTCCAAAGAAGACATACAAATGTCCAGCAGATACACGAGAAGGTGTTCAACATCATTAATCATCAGGGAAATTCAAATAAAAACTACAGTAAGAGAGTGAGCAAGCAGCTGGATATCAGGAAGGTCTGGGCGGGTCAGCTTCGGAATGGAAAAGAGTGTGCAGAGCAGTTAACCCTGCAACACAGAACCCAACAATCTGTAAAGTGAAGTCCTCAGAAATCAGAAGAGTAAGGAACTTCAGCAGTTTTCAGTAGAAATCTGGAGGTACATTTTCACTGGTTAAAAAATGACTACTCTTGAAAGTTTAGAAACCAATCCAGTCTGAGGAGCTGGAGATGGAATAGAAACTAAGAAGCCACCTAAATCTGTTGAAGTTATGTCTGGAGTCCAACCCATAAAGGATCACTTCCTTCAAGAATCCACAAAAGAGAGAAGTTCCATCAGGGAGCCCAGGAGTTCAACTAAGGAAGATTCTCACTGAAAAAGCAGTGGAAGTAGAAACTGTGACAATATTAGTTCCCAACATTGCTCTAACCCATGATATCCCCAACAAAAATGCAAAGGTGGAGTCTCTGGGACATGATAGAGGAGACTTCCTTGGTTAGTCAGAGAGAGTCGTAGAACCCAGAAAGGAACTATCGGAGGTAAAGAATATATTGGAAAAGCACAAGAACTCTTTTTTTTTTTAAGATTTTATTTATTTGACAGAAAGAGACACAGTGAGAGAGGGAACACAAGCAGGGGGAGTGGGAGAGGGAGAAGCAGGCTTCCCTCAGAGCAGGCAGCCTGATGCGGGGCTCCAACCCAGGACCCTGGGATCATGACCTGAGCCGAAGGCAGACGCTTAATGACTGAGCCACCCAGGCGCCCCAGGAAAAGCACAAGAACTCTTAAAAGTTACTACAGGACAAAGATCTTTCAAACCAGCTCAGTGTACAGAGGTCAATTGTGAGTTTAAAATGTTGCTAGTGGCTTCTGTTGGGGATGATATTCAGTATCACTTTGAATGTCTAGCCCATGAGAAAAATCAGCTTATTTTAGAAAATGAAGCCCTAGGTCAAAACACAGCTCAACTTTCTGAATAGTTAGAACATGTATCAATGTAGTGTGATGTATGGTAAAGTAAATTCCTCACAAGTAGGATTATAGCAGATGAGTTAACCAACTCCAGAGCAGATTCACGGCATCAAAACCCTGATGCACAGAGTGCTATTAAAAATCTCCTGAGTGAATGGAATAGTTTTGTCAGGAAATGACAGTTACCCAGAAATTGTTGGAGGAACTCTTAGTCTCCCTGTAGTGGGGAAGAGAGCGTACTTGCTACCCTAGTACACAGCCTTACACCATAGCAGGACTAGCATTAACAAATCACAAGTTGGCAAAAGCAGTAAATGATCATCTTCTGGATAATGTTGGCACTAACAGTCAAAAGAAGATTCCATCAACAGTTGAATGCTGCAGCACCGCATCAGAAAAAAAATGGCTGAAAGGGTTCTACTCATTTTGGATCCAGTTACCTGTACAGAGAGCTCACCTGATAATCCATTTTCTGAGTTTTCACCTTACTTGCTACAAAGAAAAATATTGAATGACTTCATCCTTATACAGATATGAAAATACAACTTTCAGTTGTAGCAATCACTGCCAGGAAGAACTCATTGTCCTTTAATATTCAGTATGTTGGAGGCATGGCTTTAGGCACTTGCTTCTTACCCAAGAGACAATACTATTTGGGAGTTCTTATAATGGTAGAAGTAATATCACTTTCTATTTAAGTAATATATATTACTTATACCAATAATGTTTCATGTACTGGACCACAGATTACCCTTTTTCAATAACCATCTCAGGGTAAGAAAAGAATGAAACTGTGAAGGTATATTTAAAGTACATGATACTTCCCAGGTATTACATAATGCTTTTCCTAAAGGATGCTGAAAGAAAAAGAGTCTACCTTTATTTTAGGCCCTAAGGTATATCTTGCTATATATTTAATATGAGCAGATTTAATTGTGGTACTCTCTAATGCAGGGTGGGTCATGCAGCCACAGCCATTCACTTACTGTTGTCTATGGTGGTTGTTTTTTTTAAAGATTTTTTGTATTTGTATGTGAGAGAGAGAGAGAGCACGCAAACAGGGGGAGCAGCAGGCAGAGGGAGAAGGAGGCTCAGGGAGCCCGATGCGGGCTTGATCCCAGGACCCTGAGATCATGACCTGAGCCGAAGGCAGGCGCTTACCCGACTGAGCCACCCAGACGCCCCTGTCTATGGTTGTTTTATTGTTTTTTTTTTTTTTTTTTTTTTTTTTTTGCCAACAGTAGAACTGAATAGATGCAACAGGGCTTGTAAAGCCTAAAATATTTCCTATCTAGCTCTTTACAGAAAAAGTTTTTTGGCCCCTACTCTAAAGGAATAAAAGCTGGCAGGGGGATGGAAGGATGGAATGTTTGTTCCCTTTTTGGTGATTTTTTTGGGCTACAAAAGAGGCTTATGGAAATACTTTGGGTGAAGGGACTAATATTTTACAACTAAATGCTATATGTTAGGAAAATTAACATTTTACAGCCACAATAGCAAGTGTTTCAGCAACATATGTTGGTTTTGTGTGGGGAACTCCATAATTTGAATGGATACAACTTGACATATATAAAAGAAACAGATTCTATTGAGCAACACAACAGGAATATCCAATGTGACATAAAATATGGAGAAAGTAGGATCTTTCTAGAACATTGTATAAACTCTAAATTGCAATCCCTCAGTTAATTTATATTAATATATATTATTTACTTATGATGGACCATCATGAAACATCCTTTTATAGGTCTTTAAAAATATCCAGAATATGTTTATACCAAATTACACTCTATTAGGTTCAGAATTGCCTATCAAAAGAGAAATCTTCTAAAGACAAATCTGGTTAAATAACATATTATAATGTTAATGATTTTTTTTGGTCTGATTCATCTGAGTTATACTCTGAAATGGCAATAAATTTCTCTACATTCTTTAACCAACTGAGCCACCCAGGCACCCTTCTCTACATTCTTTAAAAAAAACTACAATGGGATATCATCTGACACCTGTTAGGATGGCTATTATCACAAAGATGAGAGATAACAAGTGCTGGCAAGGGTGTGGAGACAAGGGAACCTTGCACAACGTGGGAATGTAAATTGGTACAGCCATTATGGGCAACAGTACGGAGGCTCCTCAAAAAGTAAAAAATAGAATTACCAGATGATCCAGCCCATTCCACTTCCGAGTATTTATCTAAAGGAAATGAAATCGCTGTTTTGAAAAGATACCTGCATCTCTTGTTCATTGCAGCATTATTTACCATGTATTTACAATACACACAGTATTTGTCTTTCTGTATCAGGCTTATTTCACTTAGCACAATGCCCTCCAGGTTCATTCATGTTGTCACAGATGGAAGGATTTCCTACTTTTTTATAGCTGAATAATATTTTCTTTTATATATGAAAATCTATCTCTATCTATTTCCCTAATCTCTATATAATTTTCTTGGTTATTCGTTGATGGACACCTAGGTTGTTTCTATAGCTTGGCTATTGTGAATAATAGGTTCCATAGGTTGGCTTATTTTTCTTGTTCATCTGTGGGTAAATATTATTGACTTTTTTCCTTTGGGGATTTTATAATAATTATGCTTTTATAATTTGTGATTTTGCTTTTAAATATTGTTAATAAATAATTGAATAGAGCTTCTACCCAGAAACTTGAGAATATAATGAAAAGTTTGTTGCCAGTGCCTATGTTTCCAAGTATTTGTATTCATAACAGACACAGAGGCTTTTATTTTATCCTAAGCCAAACACCATAAGGGATCCTGATGAGTGGTGTGCTGGGTTACTTATTGTTTGTAAACAAAAAATATGCCATAAGGCTATCTTTTATTGTTTGTGCTTCACCCTGGATAAAACGATTTGATACCTTTGTGAAATGATAATGCAGGATCAGCCATTATTCAGAATTTTAAATTTCATGTCCTTGCTCAATTATAAAAGGGTAGGATCTGATTCGATGATTTGACACTGCAATCTTGTTCATTTCTTAAATGATAGTCTCCTGGATTCTTTTTAAGGAGATTTTACAATAAAGATTTAAAAAGTACGTCTCAAATATACCAATACTCATGTTTATAATGGTCTAATAAAAGTCCTGATTTGGTGAGACTGCATCAGAACATGTCTCAGAGATTAAAGGAGCAGCTTCTATTTTAAGTATTATCCATAAAACATACAGACATTGGGCTTTTTCCAAAAGGTCAGTAGATAGCAGTGAGCACATCTTCTAAAACATTTTCATGTGTTCAGACCGACCAACTGGTTCAGGAGTGTTATCCACTGCCCTACTTAAGAATCTAGGTTGTGGTACGAATAGTCTATAAAAGCACTGAGTACACTGAAGACCATGCCTTTTCAAAGAGCATTACTATTAAGGGATGCTAGTATACACATGCTATAAAAATAAGCTGCAGATGAATGTTTCAGGTAATCTGCATACCCTATTTTTTACTGTTCCTTACACAAATTTTATTTCAGTAATGCTTTTTATAAATGAGAAATTAGTAAACTCTACTTTGACTTTTTGATGAAATTTGTACAGTTAACATTACAGGTGACGCTTAAACAGTGTGGGAGTTGGGGGCCTCAACCCCTGAGCAATCAAAAATCGCCCATAACTTTTGGCTCCCACAAAACTTAACTACTAATAGCCTACCGTTGACAGGAAGTAACACGGACAGTTGATAAACACATATTTTGTATGTTATACATATTACATACTCTATTCTTACAATTAGGTAAGCTAGAGAAAAGAAATGTTATTAATAAAATCATAAGGAAGAGAAAATAACATCTATAGTACTGTATTATAAAAAAAAGTCCACAGACAGGCAGTGCACACTGGGGTCACATGAATCTATCTGTTGTTTCAACAGTGTTTGGATGGGACCAACCCAGGTACGTCCCTTCTTCCAGCTTCTAACCCCCCTCCAACCTCTTTTCCTGTGGCAACCTTCAAAACCATCCTCTCAGCCATCTTCTACCTCTGGTAACAGCCAACACCGGTTTTCGAGCTTAGCTCCTTATTGCCAATCAACTACCAGCTCCCAGATTCCTCAGATTTATTGCACTGAGGTGGAGCCGATGACAACCACCTGGTCAACGTGCATCTGTAGGTCTCCTACACTTACCTCTGTCTGGGCTTCTATTTTGTGCAGGATGTTGTGGCATTGGAGGGCATGGGCCACTTCTTCCCTGAGTTGCCCAAAGAGAATTGGGAGGGCTCCCAGCGCCTTGAATATGCAAAACCAATGTGGTGGCCATGCTCTTTTCCAGGACCTGAAGAAGTTATCCCAAAATGAATAGGTTAAAACCCTGGAGCCATGCAGGCCGCCATAGTCCTGGGAAGAACCTGAACCAGGCCCTTTTGGATCTGCACATCCTGGGTCCTGCCTGCACAGACCCCCATCTCTGTGGCTTCCTAGAGAGCCACTTCTTAGATGAGGAGGTGAAACTCATCAAGAAGATGATGACCACCTGAATAACCTCCGCAGGCTGGCTGGCTGGCTCCTAAGCTAGGCAAGTGTCTCTTCAAAAAGCTCATCCTCAAGCATGATTAGGAGCCTCTGGACCCCCACAGCCCTTGAGGGGTTCCTTGGCATCCCCCTGGTGTCAGGGCTTCTGCCTGAGCCTCTCCCTGCAGCTACTAAGCAGCTTTTCAACCACCTTGGAGCCCTCTAAGCCATGGACCAAATAGAAAGAACAAAGTTTTTGCAGTCCCCTCCCAAAATCTCTGCATAAGTGGACCCACATAGTTCAGCACTGTGTTGTTCAAGGGTCAACTGTATAGGTATAGGGGCTTCTGGGTGGCTCAGTCAGTTAAGCATCTGCCTTCATCTCAGGTCATGATCCCAGCGTCCTGGGATCGAGTCCAGCATCAGGCTCCCTGCTCAGCGGAGAGCCTGCTTCTCCCTCTCCCTCTGCTGCTCCCTCTGCTTATGCTCTCTCTCTCTGTCAGATAAATAAATAAAATATTTTAAAAAACTGTATAGGTATAAAAAATTTCTTTTCTGAAAGCTAACACCTGTCATAAACAAAACAGCTATTTTTAATAAAATAGTATTTACTGGAATACTTAAAGATTATTTTTAAAAACCAATGCTCCAGCAAACTTCAAAATAAAACATATTGGCTGAATATTAATAATTTAAATTATGAGGATGCTCTGCTCCTACAAAAGTATATCAAAGAGGTAACAATGTGATTTTTTCTATTTTACAGTTTAAAATTATTCTAATTACAGTACTTTTCAAAGTATTTTAATCACAAGTGCTGGGATTCATATAGCCTGGGAACATATTGTCTGATGGTTAAGATATAAGAATTTGTTTGCATTATACTTTCTGAAGACTTTGGATTTACTTGTAATCATCTAGAATAAAATTGAGGAAAAATACATTGTCTTTCAAATAGATGTGATGAGATATTTCTACACATCATGTTATGGCTTTCCACAAAAAGGAATATATACTCCATAATAGAGAGGAGTCAAAAGAATATTACTATGCCAGTTATTAATCTGTTGACTTTCAGCTCTAAATCTAATCTTCCTTGTCCTGATTTGTGATATTGGAGATGGACCCTATAGTCATTTCTATGTTTCTGGCTTGGACAATATTAGGTTTTGCCAACAGTAGTGGAGAGATTCTGCAAGTCTAGAGCAGGAAGAAAGGACACCCTTCATTCTTACAGTCTGCTCTTTTCTGGAAGGTAGGCTGTGCATTAGTATGATAAGTGTATGTGAGTTGTGGCAGTGAACTTGTGCATGGCCTGTAATATCAACTCAGTGGCTCTCACAGTTAAGCTTCATCTTTGTCCTTGGCAAGTTTATTCTCTATTAAAGAGCTGCATGTTTCCATGACAGCCATGGCCTCTATTCATATATCCGAATCCTGGGCTTGGGTATCCACCCTGCCCTCCTTAATTATTTTCCTAAAAAGTAGCTGTGTCCTATACCTCTTAGAGTCCTTGTTTGCTCCTTTCATTAGTTAACAATTCTTTATGTTAATCTTTGCTGTTCAAATTACAGGTGTGGTTTTTGTTTCCTGACTGAACCCTGACTCATATAGTCATGTTAAATAATAGATATGATGTAAAAAGCCTATAGCTGGAATGCTATGAAGTTATGTTGTGATATGAAGTATAGTTTAAGGGACTTATAAGAGATAATTTGAAAAGAGAATAATAGGCTCTTTTAAAAGTCAGATAAATGAGAAAGAAAATGTAAGTCAGAGACTGGTGGTTACAGATATTGGAATGATCAGACAGAGAAGTTAAAATAACTATGATTAGTATTTTAAATATTCTTTTTTTAAGATTTTATTTATTATTTGATAGAGAGAGAGAGCAAGCACAAGCAGGGGGAGCAGCAGGCAGAGGGAGAAGCAGGCTCCCTGCTAAGCAGGGAGCCCAATTGTGGGACTTGATCCCAGGACGCTGGGATCATGACCTGAGCTGAAGGCAGATGCTTAACTAACTAAGCTACCCAGGCTTCCCAATATTTTAAATATTCTAATGGCAAATTATGCAATATAGCATGGCTAATGTAAACAGAGCAATGGAAATTTAAATCATCAAAGAGAAATGATAGAGATAAAAATTGGAGTAACAAAAGTAAAGAATGCAACACGCCTGAGGACAGATCAGTAATGTTGAAGATAGGTGAATAGAAACTTCTCAAATGAAGTGAAAATAATAATAATAACAAATAATAATAATAAAGAATGAAAGGAGCATAATATCCAAGGACTGTGGGACAAGATCCAAATATCCAAATGTGTAATACATATATATTAGGAAGACAAGATTGAGGAGAATGGAGAGAAGAAATATTTGAGCTAATGATGGCCAATAACCCTCAAAAATTAATGACAGACACCAAATCACAAATACAAGTAGTTCAGAAAACATAAAACAGGATTAAAAAAAAAAAAACATAGGCATATAATCTCCAAATTGCAGAAAAAGACAAAGAGATAATCTTGAAGAAAGTCAGGGAGTGGAAGGATAATAATTCATCATCTGACTTTTCATCAGACTCCATGAAATCAAGGAGTACAGTGAAATCTTTAAAATGTTGAAAGAAAAAACTACTAAATTAGAATTCTATATCTGGAAAAATTATCCTTCATAAGTGAAGAACAATGACTTTACAGAAAAAAACAAAAATTTAGGGAATTTGTTGTCAGCAGACCTGCTTTATAAAAGGTATTAGAAGCTGATAATATCAACTGTTAGTGAGCATATAGAATAATGGGTACTT
The DNA here is from genome assembly GCF_037043125.1 of Eumetopias jubatus. NCBI lineage: Eukaryota > Metazoa > Chordata > Mammalia > Carnivora > Otariidae > Eumetopias > Eumetopias jubatus. The sequence continues at coordinate 76,985,259 of NW_028274820.1, forward strand.
TCATTCATTGCTGGGAAAAATGCAAAATGGTACACCCATTTTGGAAGACAGTTTCTTCCAAAGTTTGGCAGTTTCTTACAAAATTGAATGTAATTTTACTAAACTATCTAGCAAAGACACTTTTAGATATTTACCCAACTGATTTGAAAACTTGTGTCATCACAAAATTCTATATGTGTGGCTTTACTCTTAATTGCCAAAAGCTGGATATCATCAACATGTCTTTCAACAGATAGAGAAACTGTGGTACAGCTATAAAATGGAATACTCTTCAGCAATAACATGGAATGAACTATCAAGTCTCCGCAGAACATGGATGAATCCTAAATGCCTATTGCTAAGTGAAAGAAGCCTGTATGAAAAGACTCCATATTTTATTATCCTATTTATATGACATCCTGGAAAGGTAAAACTATGGAGTAGATAACTCAGTGGTTTCAGGGAGTTAGGAAAAGGGGAAAGGGTTGAATAGATAAGCATATGGGATTTATAGGTGGGACAACTCTGTATGATACAGGATACATGGCACTATACATTTGTAAAAACCCATAGAACCTTAGACCACAAAGAATGAACCTTAATTACATGCAAATAACAAAAAAAATCAATTAGGAGTTTGAGTGATCCCAGGAGGAATGCAGACTGTGATAAAATAATCCATATTACAATATGTGATATAACCTCATTTAAGGGGATGGAAAAAGAAAGGTGCCAATATAAGTACCTCTGGAAATGAGTGGGGACTGTAAACTTAGGAACTGTACATAATCATTGTGCTCTATCTGGTAAAATTGTTTGCCATGAGGTTATGGGTTAACGACTTTGAAATTACCGTACAGGTATGAAGGATTGAACAAATAAGTAAGTGGATGGCAGATGATGAGAGGGGGTTTCTCACGGTTGTAGTGGCAGCTTACAGACAAACAAGGGGTGAGGGAGAGTCTAGTCTATGTGGTACTGGATGAAAATCAGAAATTTCAGTGTGAAATAGATATAGATGGATGTCGATATCATATGTGTACATACACAGGTTAGTATATACGTGTCCTAGCTCTGTCTGTTGAGAGACTGAAGGCAATTACTCCCTTAGAGCAACAAGTACACCTAGCACCTAGATCTTATACCTAATTTTATACACTAATAAAAGGAACCAAGGCACCTTGGAGAAATGATTTTGAGGTTTAAGGCAGATAATATACAAGATGAGCCTAGAGCATCTTATAGAGTCAGAAAGAAAGTAATGCTAAAATCAAAACAAAACACAATGATGGGATGTGTCAAAGGGATATATGAGCCAACTGAAAAAGTCCCAGTGGCAAATCTGGAACAATTGTAATCTGGAACTTCTTGTGTCAGAAAGTAAGGAAGTGCTTAAAAAACAAAATGATATGGGTATGTCAAAGCGATACAAGAGTCGACTGAAAAGCTCCCATTGCCAAAGCTAGAAAAATTGAGCAAAAAAAGAAATAACATACTATTGGATTATAACCCAAAGTATAAAATATTCATGCATCCATACAGATATAAATAAATTATTAAGTAAAAAATGAATGAATGAATGGGAAGAATAGACAAATCTCACTTGCAGAAGAATTCCAAATATTTTATGTAGATATCACCCTTTGTCTTAGTCCTTTTGGGATGCTATAACAAAATGCCACAAACTGGGTGGCTTTTATTTTATTTTATTTATTTATAGTTTTTTTAAAGATTTTACTTATTTTTTTAGAGAGAGAGAGTATGAGCAGCTGGGAGACAGAGACCCAGGGATCCTGATGTGGGGCTCCATTCCAGGACCCTGGGATTGTGACCTGAGCCGAATGTAGGTGATTAACAGACTGAGCCACTCAGACACCCCACTGGGTGGCTTTTAAATAACAGAAATTTATTTCTCATAAATCTGGAGGCAGAAGTCTAAGATCAGCCAGCACTGTTGGGTGAAGAATCTCTTCTGGGTTGCAGACTTCCCCTTTTATCCTCACATGGTAGAGGGGCCTCTCCAGCTGTGTTGTCCTCTCAAGAGCACTAATCCCATTCATGAGGGCTCCACCCTCATGACCTAAGAAGCACTTCCCAAAGGCACTCCTACCCATATCATCACCTCTGGGGGTTAGAATTTCAACATATGAATTTGGGGAGGACATAAACATTTAGACTAAAGCATGCCTCAAATGTTCACCTCTTAAATGTGGAGTACACATAGTAACTTTTTAAAATAAGTACAGTATGAAAATGGAAAAACAGAGTAATTTTAGAGCAGAGAAACCTGATAAATATTATGATAAGGTTAACATAATAAATAATAAGTGATCTTAGTAGCATGTACCTTTGATACAACGTGATGAGAATAGCACTTTACCTCTGTAGTCTTTTTCCCATACTTTCATAACCCCTGTACAATCAGGAGAAAGACATTAGGCAAATCTAAATGAAAGAATATTCTACAAAATGGGGAATGCAAGTTGGTGCAACCACTCTGGAAAACAGTATGGAGTCTCCTCAAACAGTTGAAAATAGAGCTACCATACGATCCAGCAATTGCACTACTGGGTATTTATCACAAAGATACAAATGTAGGGATCCGAAGGGGTACGTGCACCCCAGTGTTTATAGCAGCAATGTCCACAATAGTCAAACTGTGGAAAGAGCCAAGATGTCCATCGACAGATGAATGGATAAAGAATCTGTGGTATATATACACAATGGAATATTATGCAGCCATCAAAAGGAATGAGATCTTGCCATTTGCAACGACATGGATGGAACTGGAGGGTGTTATGCTGAGTGAAATAAGTCAATCAGAGAAAGACATGTAACATATGACCTCACTGATATGAGGAATTCTTAATCTCAGGAAACAAACTGAGGGTTGCTAGAGTAGTGGGGGGGTGGGAGGGATGGGGTGGCTGGGTGATAGACATTGGGGAGATTATGTGCTATGGTGAGCGCTGTGAATTGTTCAAGACTGTTGAATCACAGATCTGTACCTCTGAAACAAATAATGCAATATATGTTAAGAAAAAAAAAGAAGAAGAAGATAGCAGGAGGGGAAGAATGAAGGGGGGTAAATAGGAGGGGGAGACGAACCATGAGAGACGATGGACTCTGTAAAACAAACTGAGGGTTCTAGAGGGGAGGAGGGTGGGGGGATGGGTTAGCCTGGTGGTGGGTATTAAAGAGGGCACGTTCTGCATGGAGCACTGGGTGTTATGCACAAACAATGAATCATGGAACACTACATCCAAAACTAATGATGTAATGTATGGTGATTAACATAACAATAAAAAATTAAAAAAAAAAGAATATTCTACAAAATGCCTGACCTGTATTTGAAATTCTTAAGGTCATGAAAAACAATGAAGAGTCCGAAAAAGTGTCACAGCCAAGATGAAGCTAAGATGTGACAATGAATATGTTATCCTGGTTGAAATCCTGGAACAGAAGAAGAACATTGGATAAAAAATAAGGAAATCTGAATAGGGTATTGATTTCATGTATTAATAATGTATTAATATTAGATTATCAGTTTTGAAAACATACCATAGTAATGTTGACAATAGGGGAAAGCAGGGTATGGGGGATTGGAGAACTGTGAAATATTCTTTCAACCCTTCTATAAATCCAGAACTTTTCAGAAATTAAGTTTGTTTGCCCAATAGCCTAAGGTTCTAATTAAATAGCAAAATTCTAGATTGACCCTTTATTATAAATCTTACATTATTAATTATTTCAATTAAATAATGTTTTGGGTCAGATTTAACTAAAGGACAGTAATGATAGAGAGTCAGAATGCCTTTTTGTAACATTTAGCAGGGCAAAGGATTTTACTGACATTCAGAAGACAGGTGCACATATCTACCGCCAATTTGAAAAATAAATTGGAATCTAACTGGCAGGATTGCTATTTAGGTGAGAATGTTACACATAAAAATATCAGCAAAACAGATGTCAAACTCACTTTACTTTTAATTTGAAAGTTGTCATTTAACAAATTAAAATATAGGACACCCACTTAAATTTGAATTTCAGATAAACAATGACTATATTTTTAGAATACATATATCCCAAATATCAAATGAGATATATACTCATACTAACAAAAAATTTCATTTTTCTGAAATTCAAATTTAACTGGATCTCCTATATTTATTTATTTATTTAGAGTTAGCGTGAGTATGTGCGCATGCATGCAAGTGATGGGGGAGATGCAGAGGGAGAGGGAGAGAGAGAATCTCAAGCAGGCTCCACACCCAGCACAGAGCCTGACATGGGGCTGGATCTCAGGACCCTGAGATCATGACCTGAGCCAAAATCAAGAGTCAGATGCTAACCGATTGAGCCACCTGGCGCCCTTGGGTCTCCTACTTTTATCTGGAAACCCTATTTCAACTAAAAAAAGTGTATTCGAAGCAGCCAAATTTGTTAATAGCAACAGAAATTTCTTGTAAATTGCTGTGCAATTTAAGTAGTGTGGTTACTAAGAATGTTTGGTTTAGAGACCAAACTCTTGGATTTGAATTCCTCCTAATTCAATTTACCTAATTGTGTAACTTTGGATAAATTACTTATGCCTCTGTTCTGAACTTTCCTTTTCTGTAGACGGGTATAATAAGAGTTGACATTCAGAAGACAGGTGTGCATACCTGTTGCAAATTTGAAAAAAAGATTGTATTAATAATTAATTGACTTCAGTGCACTTAGAATTATGTTTTACACATGGCAACAGCTTCATAAATGCTAGTAGAATAACAGCACTGTGCTGGAATCTGATGTAGAATAAGCCTATGCCTGTCAGCTAGACCATTCAGTTTCTTCGTTTCACTTTTTATAGACCAACACTTATTTAGCAAATACTGTGTAACAGGCACTCTGCTATTATCCTCTCCTTTCTCAGAGACTTTAAAAGACCATTCTATTTGAAATTTCCCATCATTTAGATATAAAGTTTACATTTAGATATGAAGTATACATTTTCTGATGAAAAGTATTTCCAGAAAAGACATATTCTTTATAGAAATTCATAGACAATGGCTTATTTTTCTTTGAACCACATGATATTGTCATTTTTGTAGGTAAAATATGGCAATTTCATGTGGTTTAAACTCATATCAATAAGTAGATCTTTATCCTTTATTTTTGTGGTATATCATAATTATTTGGTATATCATAACTGCATTGATATTCTGAAGAGGAATGTTATTTTTATTGGTTGCCATATGTTTGTTATTTTGAAATAATTTAATGTGATTTTGTAGTTGAAGAGACTTCTAGGTAGTCCTGCTATTTTATTTGGTGTCATGATATTATTATTATTGTCAAAACATGAAATGTATAATAATTTTTTCTTTGGATTTAAGTTATTTAGAATTTATTCATCTCTTTGGAAATCAGAGTTGACAAAAATACAAAATTAAGGCAAAAATGGGACTATGTAATAAAGATGTGAGTCCTAGCTCGATTGTAGTAATTAATACCAATAACTTTTCATTTTACATAGCAATGCACATATTGACTGTACTGAAACATCAACCCACAGGGTACCTAGTGAGGCAGATAATAGAATTTGTGTTTCATAGCTATGGCACAGAATTAAAACAACTTAGGGCAGAGATGGAATTAGAATTAAGAAGTAGTTTGATCAACTTGAACCTAAATTCATTTAAAATACATCAATGATGCACTGTAGTTTAAGATAGCCTTCCAAAAGAAACAGCTGTGTGGTCAAGAGAGTTTTGCATAAAAAGAACCACTTGGATGTGGAGTGTGTAATTTGCATATGAAATATTCACTCTCAAAGTCTAGATATATCTGTGTGCATATTTTATCAAAATGTACTGCTTAATAAGAAAGGGATGAGAAAGGATTTACCAAATGCAAGGATATGTCCAGAACTCCTCTGACATCGAACCCATGCTGAAATAATAAGATCTGGAAACTTGCTTCTTTGAAAAGTTTCCTGTACCAATCATGCTTCTAGAAGACTTTTTTTCTTATGTCAAGCTGAAATCTGTATCTTTATACTTTTAGGATTGCCAGATAAAATACAAGATGCCCTGACATTATTTGGTACAATAAAAAATGATTTACTCTTTATCTGAAGTTCAGATTTAATGGGGCATGCTTTATTTTTATTTGCTAAATCTGGCAATCCTATCTTTCTACCCATTAGTTGAAGAACGTGAGAGCACCAGAGAGCAAGTTTACTTTTCTTTCCTTATGCTATTCATTCGTTCATTTATTCATCTATTCATTCATCTACCACGAATCTAATGACCACAGTTTGTATCAGATCCTAAGTGTAGAAATGGATATTAAAAATCTCTATCCTTGGAAAGTGAGCAAGTTAAATAGTCATTAGCCAATGTGACCAATACTATGATGGAAATATATCCAGAATTCTTGAAGAAGCTGCATGAAGAAACCCTTGACTCTCATGGGTGAGGTTACAAGAGGATGAGAAAGAGGAAAGAAAGGCTCTGAGTAGAGCAGCTGTTGCCAATGTAGACTGGAGCATGAAGGCTTAAGAAAGGTAAGCTGGAACATCAAAGGGGATAATAGTTTGCATGGGGATTGAAGTGAATGAAAACAATACGCAAGTAATTAAAGACAGCTTCTCCCACCGTGTTTTCTTTTCCAGACTAATCAGTCTTTAAGTTCTTTTACTACGTATTATATCATTTCCAGAACCTTTCCTTTATTTCTAAAAGTATTTGTCAATAATGCAGTTTTAGGGCACCTAGGTGGCTCAGTCAGTTAAACATCTGCCTTCTGCTCAGGTCATGATTTTTAGGGTCCTGGGATCAAGCTTCCCACTCAGTAGGGAGTCTGCTTCTTCCTCTCCCTCTGCACACCCCGCCCCCCACTGGCTCCTGCTCTCTCTCTCTCTCAAATAAATAAATAAAATCTTTAAAAAAAAAAAGTGCAGTTCTTAACTGGATGAAGTATCTCACATATCTGAAGTACCTTTAGGTGATTCTTTGAAATAGTGCTATTAGTTTCTTAAAACCCCACTGGGGAATGCTGTTGAGCTAAAGCACTAAGACCAATACTACACAAGGCACAAACATCTCCTACATTTTGTCTTTTTATTCTAGAGATGCCGCTGCTCTCATAATTTACTTTTGTTTATTATTGAGTTTCAAAAGCATAAACTATAATTGGTGGGATGAAAACTTCTTCCTCTTTGATTTAATACAATGTAAATTACAACCAGTTTTGAGATGGAACTTTCAAGGTCATTCTGTAGGGGCAAGATTAAGCAGATATTTAGCAGCATGCATCCATTGATTTACTGGATTTCTCAAACCTGGCACACATCAACCATCTGGAGTGCAGAGGCAAACTTCATGAATTTGTTCACATTTGCTGTGTTTCTCTCATGGTGGAGCACAAAGTCATAAAGAAATAGTTGGTGGTGGATTATAAGGAAGGGAGTGGGGTGAGTAAACTCACTATTAGTGATGAGCAGCTTGCAAATAGCTCAGTAGTGGCTGGAAACTTATGATAGCATTAGTTATACACCATTAACTTTATCCTTGCGCACATTGGGAAGTAAAAGAAGGTAAAGTCATTGAATCCAGGGGTTCACAGTAAACCCACAATTGACCACCAGCTTCAGGCTGTTCAATATATCATCTGTGCTGGTAATATGTGTCCAGAAAAAGCAAAGTCAGAAAACACCAGTGAAAATCCTAAGCATAGATGTCAGGGCTATTTCTTTTTCTTATTTAATACATAATAATCACATTCTTTAATAGCCCTCTGCCCCCACGCCCCATCCCCCTCACACAAGCTCTCACACATCACAATTCCTCTAGCTCTTACTTTCTGTGTAACTTGGCATCTATGAGCAAGGACATAGTCTGCTTCTTGGACTCACATACCAGGTTTGCCAATTAGTGCTGTGTGGATATGGTCTTGAATAGGTTGTGTAACTTCTCTGGGCTTGGTTTACTTATAATATAAACGTAACAACTTGAATCTCTCACTGAACTGAGTTGTCACATGTTTGGATATGTTGTAAACAGCTAACACTCCTCCTGGCCCATAGTAGATGTTTGATGAATTGTGTTAACATATAGTAACATCCTTGTTACTTTACCTTCTCTGTCTTTTCTCCCATATCAGGTTTAAGGCTTCTAGAGGGAAGGTGGGACTACAGTATACTATCTCACAAATGTTCAATGAATTCTTGTAATCCATTGACTGGTTTGAACCTTATGTTGTTAATTCACAGATAAAAAATTATTTATTTGCTCCCTGCATGAACAGTGAAACTCGCAATATGATTTCAAGGACAGTATCACATGGCAGCTTCTCCATGTGCCTCTTAAAGCAGCCCACCCTGCTGGCTTCTAATATCTCTTAGGTTCTAGAATTTTTTCCAACCTCCCTTCAGTACTGCCATCTGTTGACTGTGGTCTACTTCCGATTCCTTTCTTACCAATCTTGTTTTTAGGAGAATTCTTCCCAGATGGAATGGGACAGGATTTCCTGTGGACTTACTATCTTTGAGTTATGACCCTTGGCTACTTCCCTTATTTACCCAGTAGTGGGATTACTGGTGCAGGTGGTAATTCTATTTTTAAATTCTTGAGGAATCTCCATTCTGTTTTCCATAGTGGCTGTACCAGTTTGCATCCCCTCCAATGGTGCATGAGGGTTCCTTTTTCTCCACATTTTCACCAACACTGATAGATTATTATAAATACAGAATCCCAGGCTCCACCCAGACCTACTGAATTTTCATTTTATCATGATCCCCAAGTATTAAAACCACAATGAGATATCACCTCACAGCTGTCAGAATGGTTAAAATAAAAAACACAAGAAAATGGACTTAAAGTAGTTGTAAATGTATATTGGAAACTCTAGGACAACCACAAACATTTTTTGCTTTAAAGGAGGATAATTGATAGGCTAAGAAAGAAGGAAAAAATGGAATCACATAAAATGCTCAATTAAAACCAGAAAAGGCAAAAAGAGTAGAAGACACAAAAAGAAACAGAGCAAGGGCAACAAACAGAAAATAGTTACAAATATGTTAACGGTTAAACCATATATGTCAATAATCACTTTAAATATGAATGACCTAAATATACTAATTAAAAGGCAGAGACTGTCAGAGTCAATTTAAAAAATATGACCTAACTTGTTTATATGTAAGAGATCTATTTATTTATTTGTTTGTTTGTTTACTTATTTATTTTTTAAGTTTATTTTTTAATTTTTTATTTGAGAGAGACAGAGATAGCAACAGAGAGCGCAAATGGGGAAGAGAGAGAGGGAAGCAGCCTCCTCACTGAGCAGGGAGCCTGATGCAGGGCTGGATCCCAGGACCCCAGGATCATGACCTGAGCTGAAGGCAGATGCTTAACTGACTGAGTAACCCAGGCACTCCTAAGAGATCTATTTTAAATATAAAGTCACAGTCAGGTTAGAAGTACAGGGATTAAGAAAGATATACCATGTTAGCACTAATCTATACTGCAGGTAGGCATGTGAATTGGTGCAACTATTTTGGAAAAAAAGTTTGATGGTATCTATTAAATTTGAATATATGCATAAACCTATCATCTAATAATTGCTTTCTTAGGAATAGTCCCCACAAACTATTTTTATCCATATTTTCCCCACAAGAAATATATATATATATTCATTTCAGCACTATTTGAAATGGTCCCAAACTGGGAACAACTTAAATGTCTATTAATGATCAAATAGAAAAATATGCTTACTATAGTCATACAATGGAATACTGTACAACAATGTGAATGAATTATTGTGCAACATGAATAAATCTTACAAATAGGCTGAGCAAAAGAAGCCAGACACAAAAGAGAACATAGTGTATAATCTATTCATGTAAAGTACAAAACATAGAAAGTCAATCTAAGATATTAGAAGTCAGGATAGTGGTTACTTTATTTGGGAAGAAATATAGGTAGTGACAGAATAAAGGCATTTAGGGTCTTGAAATGTTCTACCTCCTGAATTGGAAGTTGGTTATATGGTTGTATTCTCTTGGTGAGAATTCACTGAGCCATGTGTTTATTATTTGTGTACTTCTATATGCATGTTTTATTTCAATAAACAATTTGAAATTTCCTATTTATGCAAAATAATGTATGATTAAACATTCTAGAAGGAAATAGAGCTGAAGAATAAAGAGAGTTGCTAAAATACAACATAAACTCTGCAGCTGTAAAATTTTCAGGGGTAGGAAAAAAGAGTCCTCTAAAGATACTGTACTAGAGATCATTTTGTTAAGCTCAAATTGTGAAAGAAAATGTTCAAATTTTACAAAGGGGGCAGGCATATTAAAATGTTGATAAATATTTTATATTTTTGTGTATCTCTACAAATAGCCTCAGGAAGTTTGAAGAACAAATTAGGGATTTTGAAAAATGCTAACAGCATCAGAATGTGTTTGCTGGCTGAGGAGAAATAGTATGAACAAAGGAAGGATAGGACACGTGGTTGGGGAACATAATCTGATATTATATTAAAAATAGCAGGCAGAACTGCACAACTGCTTTTATTTTGTTCTTTTCTCTTAAATAGATCACTCTTCAAACTTGAATGGGCTAGACTCTGCATGAAAGGAGTGAAAATATGAGGGCTATTCACCATTTTAAAGTAGATTCAAAGTCTCAGATAAAGGCAAATTATTTTTGTGATACTGAAAACCTTGTTTAAATTTTGTTAATGTTTGTAATCTCTCAGGAATCAAAGAAGGTGGGAGAAGAATCAGAATTCTGGAGAGGGGTGATATTTTCTAATTTTTAAAATGGTTGTTTCCAGGGCATCTGGGTGGCTCAGTCGTTAAGCGTCTGCCTTTGGCTCAGGTCATGATCCCAGGGTCCTGGGATCGAGCTCTGCTTTGGGATCCCTGCTCAGAGGGGAGCCTGCTTCTCCTCCTCCCCCGCCCCCGCTCCTGATCTCTCTCTCCTCTCCTTCACTTTCTCTCTCTCAAATAAATAAGTAAAATCTTAAAAAAATAAAATAAAATGGTTGTTTCTGGAAGTTATAGGTTGATAATTTTAATATTGATATTTTTTTAAATTTCCAGGGCAAAATTTTAATCTAAAGTATTTTGCTAATACTGAGTTTGGTCAGGGAGGTGATGGAGGTAGTTAAAGCTATGAACATATTTTATTTAATTTCTATAAGAATCTATCATACTTGTTTTGGTGATTTTTTTCTTATAGATTAAAAAATTATAATTTTTCCAAGATTACATAGCTAGTAAACGTATAACTGAACCTGAAATTTGTGTTCTTTTCACTATGTCCCATTCCATAGATTCATGTGTTTTCAAGCAGTACTACTAAAAAAAATTGCAGATATAGTATACTGTAATTTTATGATGACTTCTGGCAAAGCGTGTTAGGAAATCCATCTAGAGAAAGTAGAACAAATAAGGTTCATAGCATAACTATAATATCATCTAAAAAATGTTAATTAATGAAATGCTCTAGAACACCATTATCTCTTTCCTGTTCGAAACTTTATTACCTTAACGGCTATTAAAAATGTGGATGAACAATAGCAGATAGAGATTGCTGACATACTGCATACTAAAAAAAAAAATTCACATTGACTCTCATTCAATAGTTTACTTATCAAGTGCCTAGTAGGTGTCAGCTCTTCTGCTGGCTGCCTGGATTGCACTCGTAGACACAGAGCTCTCGGCTTAGTGCAGGACACCAATGTTTAAATTGAGTGTTAGAACTGAGTGTTTCGGTGTAGAAGAACATAATAACTGGCAGTAACCCCAACCTGAGTGTTTGCTGGGGCCCTCCAGGATTACCTTTAATGTTCAGAGCTAAAGAATAAGCCAAATTTAAAAAGCTAGTTGGAGGGAGTTTGGCAAGTGTCGAGGGTGGCGGGTGGGGTGGTGCTGGAAAGAGTCTTTCAGGCAGAGGGAGCACTAAACACGAAGGCCTTGGGGTAGAGGAGAACACTGTTTTTTCCCACGGGAAGTTGTCCAGTGTGCTGGGAGTATGGAGGTGAGAACTGTAACCACGAGCTGAAACCAAAAGGCTGCAGTGCAGGAGGACAGTATGTAACATTTTATATTAGTGTTTTCAAAATATATATAATTTACAATGTAAGATCTGGATTGGTAGGAGGAAGTTTTATTTGGCCACTTTTTTTGATGAAAGTGAGAAAGTAAACAGATATGCTGCTCAGAAAAAAAAATTCAACTGCATTTGTGGTGATTTAGTGTCTAGAACTAGGAAACTTACTCTTCTACTGTGACTCCGTGTTTATCATTCTGGAGGCGGTGCATTAAATGTTGTAGGTGCTCCACTGGAAGAGATGATTGAAAACCATTATTCATCCAGTAGATTTGGAGGGTCCATGTGAGGAACAAGTTAAAGAAGCTGTGAAGGCTCAGTTTGCAGAATAGATCAAACCGAGACATCATTGCGTCTTTAAATATCTGAAGCATTGTCAAGTAGAAGCAGCAGTTGAAGTATTTTGTGTTTTTTGACAATGATAGATTTCCAAGTAAAGGAATGCTCTCCACAACACACTCCCTGCCATGGACACATTTAAGGGGAGACTGAAGGTCTTTTTTTTTTTTTTTTTTTAATTCTATTATGTTATGTTAGTCACCATACATCATTAGTTTTTGATGTGGTGTTCCATGATTCATTGTTTTCGTATAACACCCAGTGCTCCATGCAGTACGTGCCCTCCTCAATACCCATCACCAGGCCAAGCAATCCCCCCTCCCCCCTCCCCTCTAAAACCCTGCTTGTTTCTCAGAGTCGACAGAATCTCATGGTTCATCTCTCCCTCCAATTCCCCCCCCGCATTTTTCCCTTCCTTCTCCTAGTGTCCTCCATGTTGTTCCTTATGTTCCACAAATAAATGAAGGTCATTTAAGAAGGCTATCATTCCTTCATTGAGATAGAAATTGGGCTACATGACTTTTCCATTGCTAAGAGGCTGTGATTATATTTTCCTGTACTATCTTTTATTTTATTTTTACTGTGTTATACTGCTATGAGATTAAAAATGGCAGAGACTTCCAATTAACTTGCAAAGTGGCTAGTTTCTAATTCTCTGCTAGAACACTGGCTGCTGCCTTGTGGATGATAACTTCGTTATTTGCTCAAGTGGAAGTCTTATATATGGTTACAGTTGAATTAGTCCTGCTGAAGACCCCTAAATACGAGGCAAATACAGAGATGTTCAGTGGTGTTTGGTGACTTAAAGTATAAGAATGGTGGCAGGGAACTCACCATTTAGAAAACCATTTCAAACAATATGTACCATATACTTCATTAGCCCTGCTTTTTGTCTACTTTCCAAATGGCTAGAGGAAACATTCTATTTAATCATGTTGACCTATCTGATGTTGCCCTAAATAGAGTTGTCTTACCTCATAATAACTTTCTTGTCATTCAAAAATAGTTTTCTCTTCTCTGTTTATGACTCCATGTCCTCTGGAGTTTAGTGTTTACAACATGATCTGAGTCATTTACTTATGAATTCTATTTGTCATCACTTTTTTTCACATTAATATTTTCAAATGCCTTAACATGTAGTCTAACTAATGATTCTACACTTTGTTGCATCTGGGATTCAACTGTGAAATACAATTCCATTCTTTGCAATACAATTTTTATTAAGTGAAATCTCATAAGGTTTCTCACTTTGCTACTATTTTGCAAAAGTATTCTTAGAATCTTGAATTTTGTAAGAAAAGTTAGTGTTCCACTGCCCTCTAAGTAGAAATATAAATTTTTAAATTATTCTTCATATTAATCAAGACATTTAAGACATTATCTTAAATATCACTGTTACTGATCGTATTTGGCAATAATGAAGAGGGAAATCCTGCAAACAGAATTATGAGTGTGGTAGGAATCTATTTGAGACTCGCAGTTGTTGATACGTTCTGCCTGATAGCAATTGCAAATCTTGGAAGGCCACATAGATGGTTACTGGTTATTGCTGTGGGTAATTATCTAATTTTCTCTATTGGAAGGAACTGATATCTACCAAAAACACAACCTTATACTTGAGAATGACCAAACTGACTTAGGCTGGTTTATAGTATCATTAACATCGTAAAAGGGTATTCAAAATTGGTGGTGAGCTTTTAATAAGATAATAAAATAATATAGTACATCTGAGATATTTCATTTCTCAGCAACCGTCCTCACGTCATTAAAAGGTAGTTAAAAAAAGTAACATCATAATTATTTTGAGAGTGTCATTTAAATAGTTTGATGTAAAATTTCATAGTTTGGGAATGCAATTTTGTTCATCTTGACTTGTCATATTAAGAAAAGGAGCTTGTATTAGGGAGAAAACCAAAATGAAAACAAAACATCCCTCTCCAGGACCACCCAGAAAACAAAACCCAAAACAACCTGGATTATTAAACTAAATCTATTAACAACAAAAATAATTGAAAACTATTATTTATTTATACAAGTAAATATATGTATTTTTGGTACATATACCTAGTTTTATAAATGGTGTCTTCTTTTTTGAGACTTTTTTTCCTGACTGCTAAACTTCATCTCAGAGTTTGCCTCCTGGAAAATCCCTTGTGGCACTGTTTTTGTTGTTGTTATTGTTTTGTTTTACTTTCAGTGTTTGTTTTAAACAAAGCACTCAGAGGGGAGCCTGGGTGGCTCAGTCATTGAGCGTCTGCCTTCAGATCAGGTCTTGATCCCAGGGTCCTGGGATCAAGCCCCCCATAGGGTGCCCTGCTCCGCGGGAAGCGGGCTTCTCCCTCTCCCACTCCCCCTGCTTGTGTTCCCTCTCTCGCTGTGTCTTTCTCTGTCAAATAACTAAATAAAAATCTTTAAGAAAAAAAAATAAAGCACTCAGAGGTATAGATAAATCTGGGTTTCTTGATATCTTTGGATTTTCTGTGCACTAGAACTTTATTAGAACATTTATAAAAACTATTTGGCTTCAAGTGATAAATATTAAGACATAATATATGGAATATTTTTATTTTTAAAACTACCAGTGAAATAAACATAAATTTCCTTTCTTTTTTTTTTTTTTTTTACAAAAAGGACATGTATGCTTTACAGCCTACCTTCTAAACAGAAATACATTTTATTTTTAGAATTTGTAATGGTCTAATAGTCAAAGGAAAAAAAATCTTTGAAAATTAATTATTGAAATGTGTCTGGGTACTTTACCAGCTTTTGACCTTCAATTATTTAAATTGTTTATATGAGTCTTATGAGCATCAAGAGTATTTTATGACTTTTCCTTATTATGAATTATTCACTCACAAATATTAAAGTATAATTATATTATGTGATATATATTTTCCCCATGGTATTGATTATTATTACTTTTTGCCACTATAATTATCATTCCTTTTTTTTTCTTTTATTATTGATTGCTATTTCTTACGTCATACCAAATACCAGAAATTTGGACAACTTCTCAGATAATTGACAAAGGAAAAAGTTATTTTTGCCTTATTAAATTTCTCAGTTATCTGCTTTATTATTCATTCCTATTAAAAGAATATAGTATAGTATGGTTTAAAAACACAAATTGAAAAGAAGACTTTAGACCTGGGTTCATATCCTTGAGAAAGTCAATCATTTATTCCCAAAAGATATAGGACTCTCCTATATACATATAAGATAATGGGACATAGTTTATGAATTATTGAGTCAACATGAAATAGAAAAATTTCCCTATAAGAATGCACTAAGAAAAAAGGAGGAAAAATTATGGAATGACAACAGGAAAAGGAAATTAAAAGGCATGGATACATGGATTTACAATTAAATTTTGCCACTATGTTGGTTGAATGACATGCGGCAAGCCAGCTAACATTTTCAAGGCTATGTGTATGTGTTTTTGCCTGTGTGTGGTTTTAAATCTACGTAAGTAGTGGAAGAAGGGAGAATTCAACATGAATTCAAATGCACAACAAAGTGGTAATATTGCAGAGTTTAAGTTACTCTAATGATTTTTAAAATGTTGTAAAAGAATGAAACAATCACCTTTCTTTTGCAATTCTTCTTTGTATTAAAGATGCATACAATAAATCCGAGGCAATGTGAATCATTGCTTACATAGCATCCTCTAGTCAGGTATTTATTCGAAACTTAGATTTTTTAAGTCAAAATTAATTGCTGAAATTTCTCTGTTGGGAATTGTTTTCTTTTATCCTTTTTAGTTCATAATATTATATACTTCTTGCCTTTGGAGAATTGCAGAGGAGACAGTTACATCAACAGAATTTGCATGATTCTTAAAGATTTTGAATTGTTGACTCCTCAAGGCAAAGCCTAATTATTTTGCAAATGTGAAGACAAAATGAAAAGTTAGCATGTTTAATGAAGATATAAATTTGATGATGGAAAAATAATTTTCTATATTTTTGCAGCATTTAAATAGTAATTATGGAGTTTTGCTTTTAACAAAAATTGGCCCTTTCAGTACTTTATGAGGCTTGGCCTATAAAAGATCTGGCTTTAATATACAACAAAAAATGTAATCTACAAAACAACTGCTATCTTCCTGTAAAATTAATTCGCTGTTTAACCACTTTAGAACTTTAGAAGTTACATTTTTAAAACCCTTGGGTGAATTTCTGTGAGAGAACAATAGGAACAGATGTGTGATTAAAAATGATTTAAAAATAATAATGGCCCAAATAATTGTGCTTAATGTGGAGAATCAGAAGGAATGTTGTTGTTAAAAACCACTCCATCTGGGACATGAATGGGCAAATCCTCTTTTTTTCCTCCTTCTTGGGCACTCAATAGGTATGATTTGCTTTGCTTTGCTGTATTGGCAATATCTCTATTATTAAAAAATCCAAAGAATAATGTGTTGGTTCTCAAAATAAGTTTAGGCTTGGGCCTGGGGGTTTGACAGACATAAATAGTTAATCTAAGCATCACAATTAACACTGCATTTAGAAGCATTTTCATTATGTAGGCAGCCATAATTTATTTCCTTCTTTCCTTCTTCCTTCCTTCCTTCTCTCCATCTGAATGATCAGAAAGATACTGAGGATTGTATATTGTATAATACTTTACTGTCATGATGATGGGGGTATGGATTTGTTACATATGCACTAATACTAATTTTAAAACTAAAACTTTGTTTATAGTTGGGTTCTTGAAATGCCTTTGTTATTTATTGGAGTGTGAATAAATTGAAAGATATCTTTGTGGCAGCTTACCAGTGGTCATAACATTTCATTGGAATTTTTGTTTAACTTTATTAAATGGAAATATTAATCACAAATATCTTGGGATAGAATAGTCAAGAGGGCAGAAGAACTGCATGATAAGACTACACAAGATCAGAGAAGTATTCCAATGCGTTACTTGCAGACCTAATCAGATATATATATCTCAGCAGGAGTACTGGAAAAAAAATGCAACAAGTTGAATCAATAAAAGGCACTTTTGAACCTAGAAATTTTCTTTAACACAGCAAGAGCACCTAGTCATTCAGCTCTTTCATGTAAATTTTTAGCCAAAGCAAATGTTCTAATCAAACAGTCAATAGAGTGTCTGTCCTTCCTGTGGAAACCTTTTTCATTTCTGATTATTTAAATTTTAATTCCTTTTTTTTCTGGTACTGAATTTGACAGAGAAAAGGGAGGAATGAATGTATTAAGAATAAGGTAATCTGGGTTTTGGGCCTAATTATGTCACTAACTCTTTGACATTGATTATATGAAGAGACTTGTATTTACTCTTTTCTTACAGAGCCATTGTGACCAATACATAATATAAAATACTTGCAGAATCTATGAAATATTTGAAATACTATAATAATATGAGAAATTATCAAAGAAAAAATATAGAAAAGTACAGTGTGTTTTGTGTACTTTTTAAAAATGAGAAATTAATATTACCTCTCTCTACTAAATTGAAAAGTAAGTGAATAACATTATAATGTCTTTAAATAACAACAACAACAACAAAATTGCATTATGCCTTTTCAATCCCAAACTAATACTCAGCATTGTGGTAATGTTAACTATATTTAACTTTATTCTGGTCTATAAACACTGATGCTAATTTTATCATGAGAACCTATTCGTTCATTCCACAGATATTATGGGTAAAGTATTGGTAAAACAATATGAAAGAAGGCAAAAAAGAACTTGTAAAAAACATTGTCTTATAATCAAGAAAGTACACATACATATACATATATGTAGATATTAAGGAAAGAAAATTATCAATGAAAAAATTATAAAAATATAGAAGAAGATACAGCTTTGAAATTTAAAAAGAAAAGATAGTTCTTGTGATTGTCAATATTATGGGAATCTCATGGCTGAGATTCCTGTTAGTTAAAATTTAGAAAAATTACATATTAATAAGCCATTTCAGTACTAGGCTAGATAAGAGAGTCTGCAATATGATTTTCTAAATGGAGTATTTAGTGAATATAAAGTAATTATTGAAGTATTGAGGTCTATACCTACCATTTTGCAATTTATTTTGGGCATTATCAAGTTTCCAGTTCTTTGTGTCTCTAATTTCGTACCATTTTATTTTATTTTATTTTTTAAAGATTTATTTATTTGACAGAGAGAGAGATAGCAAGAGCAGTAACTCAAGCAGGGGGAGTGGGAGAGGGAGAAGCAGGCTTCCTGCTGAGCAGGGAGCCCGATGCGGGGCTGGATTCCAGGACCCTGGGACCATGACTTGAGCCAAAGGCAGACGCTTAACTACTGAGCCACCCAGGCGCCCCTAATTTTTTACCATTTTAAAAGATTAAACACTTAACATTATTTAATTCTTTATCTTCTATTATCTTATTAGTAATTCTTTTACTATTCTTTTGCGGTTATCCTAAAGAGCAAAACTTGCAACTTCGATTTTTTTTTTTTTTTACACAACTTAGTATAAATTAGTACCTTACTCCTTCCCAGGCAATGCAGATATCTTTAGAACCTCAATAGTCACCATTAGACACATGTGGCCACTTAAACATGAATCGAACTTAAATAAAATAAAAAATTCAGTTTCTTAGTTGCATTAGCCACAGTACTAGTGCTCAGTGGGCACAAGGGACTAGTTAGTGTCTACCCCATTGGACAACTCCCAGTTGAAAATTTATGTAATGTTGGCAGTTCTACAAAGGAGCACCGCTTCACAACACTTGAATTCTTTTCCCTACTTTCCAGTATTATGTATTGTTATTGCCTTGCATATTTTTAGTTTTACATATATTTAACCTCTACTTAGATTTACTATTCTTGCTTTTGTATAGTCAATATTTATTTATATTTATCTACATTTATAACATTTCTATTACCCTTCCTTTCTTCCTCATGACATTAACATGTTTTATTGGAATATTTTTACTTTCATCTGAAGAACTCCATTGGTATTTAGGTTAGTTCAGGAAAAAAAAAAAAAGTGATAAATTCTCTGATTTTGATAGCCTGAAAATTCCTTCTTTTCATCTTTAATTTCTTTTGGAGGAAATAGAAATGTATGTTGACCGTTGTTTTAAAGAAATTATTAAACACTTTAAAGAAGTTATTCCATTTTTCTGAGGTCTCTTTGTCTTCTTTACAAAGTCAGCTATAGCCTCACTGCTATTCCTTTGAGGATAATATCCTTTTTTCCTCTGGCTGCTTAAGTATTTTCTCTTTATCTTTGATATTCATTAGTTTTACTATGATGTACAAAGGAACAGAATGCATTTATTCTAGCTGAGTTTCAGGCAGGAAAATCTGATAAATCTATCTTTCGTATCTTATTTCAGTTTTGAAAAACTCTAGCCTAATATTTACTCTAATTTTCCCATTCTGTCTCTTAACCCCTGACAGGTATAGATATATGTTATTTACACACAGGTTTTTGTTTTTATTTTTGTTTTTGTGTTGCCTGGTTCAGAGCTATTGTGTAAAAGAATGCTCTAGCTGTCCATTTGCATGTGGGACATTAGTAGGAGAAATGGGCTCATCTGTCTGGAAAGGTGATCAGGGATTTCAGGATATAAAATTGACTTGGAGCTGCTTCCAACCAGGCACATTTGCCAGTGAAATGACCCATTTTGCTGTAATGAGGTGGAGTCACTGCCTAGAGCCAGATTGTTGGGCCATCTCCCTGGAGTTGCTCAGGGACCTGCAGGTAAGGTGTGGGTGGGACTGGTTCCTGGTACAGCTCCTGGTTCGACTAGGTTTTCTTTCTTTCTTTTTATTAAAATTTTTTAAAATTTATTTTAATTTTTTAATTTTTTATTTTTTTCAAGTTTTTATTTAAAGTCTGGTTAGTTAACATGGTGTTATATTAGTTTCAAGTGTTCAATATAGTGATTCCACAATTCTATACATCATTGTTCAGGGCTCATCATAAGTGTAGTCTTAATCCCTTTCACCTGTTTCACCCATCCCTCCACCCATCTCCCCTCTGATATGCTTTATTTTAAATGAATTCCCTCAGTTAAAGTTCTTTTGTTTTCCTCTGCAAGGTTGGCTTAAGCCTCCAGAAACTTGCTTGTGGCTGGGAATTTACCATCACATATATCAAATCTCTCTTACAGTCTTCTCTGAATTTTTCATTCTTTTTGTTCTCCATGATTCTGCCAGGATTTTTTTTGTATTGGTCTATCTTCTAAATCTCTAACTTTCTATTCTGTTGTTAAACCAATCTGTTGATCTCTTAATTTCAGTATTTGCAATTTTAAAATCTAAAATATCTTTCTGGTTCTTTTTTTCAGAGATTTTAGTTCTCCAGTAAAATTCACCCATCTGGCTATCTACTTATTTGAACATAGAAATCACAGGTATTGTATAGGTCATCTCCAATATGTCCAATAAATCAATCATCTGTGGGTCTTCTAGTCTGGAAAAGAGCTTCCAAGTGCATGAGGACTACACTTTGCCTGGAACTCTTGGGAATTCTAAACAGTTACACTAGTGCTCACTCAATTTTAAAGAATATATTATGGGGCAACTGGGTGGCTCAGCCCTTGGGCGTCTGCCTTCAGTTCAGGTCATGATCCCAGCGTCCTGGGATTGAGCCCCACGTAGGGCTCTCTGCTCAGTGCGAAGCCTGTTTTTACCTCTCACACTCTCCCTGCTTGTATTCCCTCTCTCGCTATCTCTTGTCAAATAAATAAATAAAATCTTAAAAAAACATATAAAAAAGAATATATTACAATTTTACATATTTTCTTTTTACCCACTTTTATGGCTCTCACCTCTGCTTGTGCTTTGACACAGGTGAAATGATTCATGTGCTTCCTCATTTCTTGGAGAGGTTCATTGCACTTTGGAATTTCGTTCATCTGGTTGACTTGTGATCTCATATCTCTGATGGGCTCAAGAAAAGTTATGCTTTTGTAGATTATCTTGTTGTTAGCATGTGAGTGATGTTCTCTGGTAGCCTCCTAAATCCTAATTGAAAGCAGAACTCTACTGTGTATTTTAACATAAAAGAAAATAATAGCATATTAATTTAATTTCTTTATTTATTTTTATACCAAATTATATTATCTAGTATAAATACTTATTGAAATAAAATCCAATAATAGTAGTAGATTTATTAATGATTAGAAAAAACACAACGAATCAGTGCCAATTGTTAAAACTTTAAATTTACATGTAGGAAAATGGAAAAAGAAATTAGTAAGCAGACAGGAAATCTAATACCAACTATCTTAGTGACTCTGCATGATGTTATTTCTTAGTCTCAGTTTTTCAAAAGTCAATATAAAAGGTGTTAAATCCAGAGTCTAAGTTTTTCATGTCTCTACTTATTCTGCCACCTCATTTCTCCCCAGTGCATACACACATATCCTGAACTCTGGTCTTACCAAACTACTACATTCAGTTTCTATTTGTGAAAAAAAAAACAAACAAAAAACCACCTAATGTATAAATATGATGTATATTTTTTTGACATTCTTAAATTGGATAATTTTTTTTGTTGTTTTCTACTGACTCTACACTGAATTACTTTGCCTGAAGACCTTTTTTCTGCTTTTGCATTTTTGTATTCTCAATGGGTAAAGCAAAGTTTGTTCACAAACAAAATCAGCTTGTGAACCTGTTGGCAAAATGACATTTCTAATAAATTATCCAGGATATTAGAAATGTATCATTTTAAAACTTGTGGATTTCCATGCCTTCAGGTTTGATAAGATACTTAATTTGTTCTACAGTTATAATTGTGGACACATGTGTCCTAATACATCTCTCTACATAAGTAATATTTCATTCTCTTTTCCTCCTTACAAATCTGCTCACTCCAGCATTCAAATATTTCTAGCTGTTCCTTCTTTTGGCTTTCTACTATACTTGGGGTAGTAAAATAAATTGGGGACCAAAAGTTAAGTGCCTTTAACAACCAGAGAGGCCATCTTCAAATACTTCCCCTGAAGGGACCTAATGTTGTTATGAAATGGAATTGTTACATGAAATAAAGAAAAAACAACAAGGAAAACAGTATGAATTGTGTTTTCTTGGCAGGTTTGGTAATAGATTTGACAATTCTGTCATCCAGTCATAAACCTCCATTTATGTCCAAGGCACTAGAGCCATTTCAAATAACAAAGGCTTCATTCACTCAGTGTCAAATCATTCAATGTCCTCCTTCTTGTGTCAATAACTAGTTTAAAAGTGAAGATGACACGTAGAGGCAATCCATATAACTTGACATTATTTAGACATCCAGAACAGGATTTTAAGTGTAGCAATATCACTTCATGATGGAATATACCAATGAAGTGCTCTTGTCATTAATTATATTTATGACATTTTTATAAAAGCAAAATGTAATCAGTGAACTCTGTAGGCTTGCATCCTGCAAGATGTTGTAGCAATGTTAGGTAGATTAATTTAGTTTGGTTCTGAACAATAAAAATAGAAGCATTAATATTAATTTATCATATGAATTAAAATGACCTAAGCATTCACTTTGTATCTAAATTCAGTGGTAAAGTTGGAATAATAATTGTGTGAAAATGAATTTAATCATATTTAACATGTGAGTTTAGGTATTATTTAGAACATTCTCACATATTATAACATCATTCCTTATATAGTTATAAACTTTGAGAGACTTTCTGTTTTTGTGCCAGTACATAGATCAGTGGAACAGAATAGAGAGCCCAGAAATGGACCTTCAACTCTGTGGTCAACTAATCTTTGACAAAGCAGAAAAGAATGTCCAGTGGAAAAAAGACAGTCTCTTCAACAAATGCTGTTGGGAAAATTGGACAGCCACATGCAGAAGAATGAAACTGGACCATTTCCTTACACCACACACATAAATAGACTCCAAATGGTTGAAAGACCTAAACGTGAGACAGGAGTCCATCAACATCCTAAAGGAGAACACAGGCAGCAACCTCTTCAACCTCAGCCACAGCAACTTCTTCCTAGAAACATCACCAAAGGCAAGGGATGCAAGGGCAAAAATGAACTATTGGGATTTCATCAAGATAAAAAGCTTTTGCACAGCAAAAGAAACAGTCCACAAAACCAAAAGACAACCGACAGAATGGGAGAAATATTTGCAAATGACATATCAGATAAAGGGCTAGTATCCAAAATCTATAAAGAACTTCTCAAACTCAACACCCAAAGAACAAATAATCCAATCAAGAAATGGGCAGAAGACATGAACAGACATTTTCCCCGAGAAGACATCCAAATGGCCAACAGACACATGAAAAAGTGCTCCACATCGCTTGGCATCAGGGAAATCCAAATCAAAACCTCCATGAGATATCACCTTACACCAGTCAGAATGGCTAAAATTAACAAGTCAGGAAACGACAGATGTTCGCAGGGATGTGGAGAAAGGGGAACCCTCCTACACTGTTGGTGGGAATGCAAGCTGGTGCAGCCACTCTGGAAAACAGTATGGCGGTTCCTCAAACAGTTGAAAATAGAGCTACCATACGATCCAGCAATTGCACTACTGGGTATTTACCCCAAAGATACAAATGTAGGGATCTGAAGGGGTACGTGCTCCCCGATGTTTATAGTAGCAATGTCCACAATAGCACTGTGGAAAGAGCCAAGATGTCCATCGACAGATGAATGGATAAAGAAGGTGTGGTGTATATACACAATGGAATATTATGCAGCCATCAAAAGGAATGAGATCTTGCCATTTGCAACGTCGTGGATGGAACTGGAGGGTGTTATGCTGAGTGAAATAAGTCAATCAGAGAAAGACATGTATCATATGACCTCACTGATATGAGGAATTCTTAATCTCAGGAAATAAACTGAGGGTTGCTGGAGTGGTGGGGGGTAGGAGGGATGGGGTGGCTGGGTGATGGACATCGGGGAGGGTACATGCTATGGTGAGCACTGTGAATTGTGCAAGACTGTTGAATCACAGACATGTACCTCTGAAACAAATAATGCAATATATGTTAAGAAAAAAAGAAGAAGAAGAAGAAGAAGATAGCAGGAGGGGAAGAATGAAGGGAGGGAAATCGGAGGGGGAGATGAACCATGAGAGACAATGGACTCTGTAAAACAAACTGAGGGTTCTAGAGGGGAGGAGGGTGGGGGGATGGGTTAGCCTGGTGATGGGTATTAAACAGGGCACGTTCTGCGTGGAGCACTAGGTGTTATACACAAACAATGAATCATGGAACACTACATCAAAAACTAATGATGTAATGTATGGTGATTAACATAATAATAAAAAATTTAAAGAAAAAAAACTTTGAGATACTGTATATTTAACAATTGCCTGAATATCTACATGTCTGGATTAGAGACAAGGATGAAATATTTTAGTATATGATTACAATATAAAGTTGTTTTCTTCTGATTTGCCTGAAGACCTTTTAGACTTTATTACTGAAAGCCTAAAACAAAATTAAAATTTTTCTGAGATAAATTCTTTGCACATAAATAATCATCATCTCTGAGTTTATCTAGAAATGTGGTTGCATTTGATATAAAGAAATTCTGCATAAATTTGGGGGTTTCTGTACTTCATAAAATAAAATAATAATATTGAGGAAGGAGCATTAGACTACCTCAGGTAGCAGGATCTATGCGGGAAAAAAACACTCAGATACTGTCTGCCAAGCAGACTTAGTTATATATAACATATTATATATAATATATATTTCATATACATATATATTTCAGCTTTATTGAGATATAATTGATATATAAAATGCTGCATATATTTAATGTGCATAATATGATGAGTTTGGACATATGCATACACTCATGAAACCATCCCCACAATCAATCTTCTTCAAAAGTTTCCTTATGTCTTTTCATAGTTTTTCATTTGTTTTTGTTGTTTTTGTTTTGTGTGAGATGAATACTGCTTGATTTCACTTACAGAATGAATCTAAAATAGTCAAACACATAGCAGCAAAAAATAGAATAGTGCTTGCCAGTGGCAAGAGAAGGGGGAAATAGGATTTAGTTATATATTGAATTTTAGATCAAAGTAGTCTAGGAAGCATTCAACAAACAATTTCAGTCATAGAATAAAATCTACACACACACACACACACACACACACACACACACACACACACCCCTTATCTTATTCAGTTATTATCACTTAATACTTTACTGCGTATCCTGTACTTAGGAACCCCAGCTCCATACAAGTCATAAAGATTAAAATCTTTACTGTAGCAATAAAACAGTATTTCTTTTTTTAAAAAAGATTTTAAGTAAACTCCACACATGGGACTTGAACTTACAACCCCGAGATCAAAAGTCATATGCTCGACAACTGAGCCAGCCAGACACTCCTAAACAGTAATTCATGAATCTGTTGGGGATAAAAGTCAAAATAAATGTAATATTCATAATATTCAAGTATATTGGCCAAATTCTAATCATGATTTCTGTTCTTAAGTGTATTAGTTCAGGCTTTCTTCACAAAGCTTCAGTACATAAAAATATGTGCTAAGTGATATGGGTTGAAATCTTTATTTAAATGAACAAATTATAACAAAAACAGATCTGACCTCTAGCAACAGAAAACCTCTCAGATGTTCATCACTCTAAATAGTTTTTTAACCAGGATTTTATCATAAAGTGAGAACCGAATTCAAAGAATCAAAAGATACATATAAATTATGAACTTTTCTTAGCTTTATGACTACTAAAAAATTAGAAAGAAATTATAGAATAATTTCTGTAGAGAAAAAATGTGCATATTAACAGAAATATGGGCTAAGCTATCATAGATACGTCTCAGTGCACCCCTGTTAGTATAAATTAATATGCCAATCCATAGCTAGAGATCATCCACAGGAGGAAGAAGAATATTGGAAGAACAAATATTGCCTTTTATTTACAATGCAGATCACTGAAGGAAAAGAACTTCTTTGATTAGGATCATTTATTCATCTTTCTGGGATGTGGTAGAAAATGTTGAAATCATTTAAACAGATCACGTAAAACATGTCAAATATTTTTTAGTAAGAGTGTGAGTTTAGAAAGAAAGCAGAGCAGTGAAACAATTAATAGTCTAGTGTGTTTGCGTTTGTATTTACAATGCCTGGTCTGGGTGTTCAGTGAATATACTTTGGAGATAATTTGAATACATTCTCCTCTGCTGTTACTTCATTTAGAGTCTCTCACAGTCTAAGAAGCCTGACTTTTTTTGTGTGTGTGAGATTTTATGCCCCTGCCTACTATGAAAATCTAGTTTGGGAGAATATAGTATAAGATTATAAGTAGGTACTTAAGAAGTCACATATAATTTGTTACTTGTCTCCCCAATCTCACTTTGAATGTGATGCACATGTTTAATCTGGAAAGGTAAACTGTTGCAAACTGGCCACATTTATTGGTAACAGTGATAGAAGACAGTAGTTTCCAACCTTTTTGAATATGAGAGAAAATACATATTTTTAGCTTTTGTACATTAAGAAAATACATTATGAAAGAGACCAAATAGTAGATAGTAATATTTTAAAATTAGTTAGCATACTATCAATCAAAGCATTCATATAGTCCAAAGGCTATATATTCACGTGAAATGTTATAATAGTACACAGACAATGCTTGGTAATTATTTGTGTAAGAGGCCAACTGAAATAAGCTCATGACTCCCTAGGCATCTGAAACCCATAAACTGGGCTTACATCTAAGGGATCTCTTTCTCTTTTGCACTCTTTTTCCCTCCTAGTACTCTCCTTTTGTTATCTTTTCTTATTAATTATCAATAATTCTTTTTTTGGCATCAATTAGAATACCTAAAATAAAAGGTATGATTTTTGTCAAGGATTTTAATAAAAAGTGTTGAAGTCACTGAACCAAAACACAAAATATGAGTTGTTCACATACAATATTCATATCTGCTGAAGTAGTTATCTACCGTCATTTGGCGACCATCTCTTGTCTAAAGATGGGGTACAAATTAAAGTATAAGTATATACAAGGAATATGTGGGGAAAAAAAATCATCCATGAAAAAGCTTTTCTAATAAGACAAATATGTGCTAACTACAAATGTACTTTACCTGACAGCTAAATAATTTCACTTTTGTGTAATTGATACTTTAGTGTAAACAAAATGTTTTTAAAATTTTTAATCAGCCACAGGTTTACTCTGATTGTACTCTTCTTATGAGAGTTAACTTTCTAGAGTCAATGTGTTAATTGAACTAAGCCATGTAAGACAGAAACATACTCATACAATGTGTTCATTTCCCCCCATTGCACAAGAGTAGTTGATTACATATTTCATGCACTTCATTCAAAAGCTAACAATCTATTGGAGAAGATCAGCCACATATAGGAACAACCATAACAAAGGATATAAAATGATGAATTTAAAAATGCTTGCACAGATACATTGTCACACTAAAAAAAAAAAAGAAGCAAATACCATCAATTTCAGCCATTACAAACCACTTTCAATAATAGAAAATTAGATTAAAATAGCTATCTCAACAAACAAAATTAAAGGCATTTTAAATCTGAGTGAATTGTTGAGAGAATGCTGTATACCAGGCACTGTGCTAAATACTAGTGAAAGCATCATAACTAAGAAATAAATTTTGTGCTCAAAGAAGTTGCTTGTGTAAAGAGGCATACATGAAATAAAACCTTCATAAGACTTTTTGTTAATAGATATAATAAAGGCAAAGGATAATATATACTTACACAGAAGATATAAGTTTCAAGTGCAAATATAAATGGAATTTGGAAAGTGGAGTGAATAAGGCTGTCAATCAATGGTAGGGAAGAAATGTTCCTTAAAGTGTAAGGATGTGTCTTGAAGAGGAGTGGAGTCCATCAGTCAGATAGGAGTAGCAAGAGTGTTATAGGCAGAGGAAAAGCCATGGGCAGAGCCACAGATGCTTGCAACAGAGTCATTGTAGGTAGAAAATACTTTTTGAGGTTTGGTGGAAACAAAATTATAGAGTGATTAAAAACTCTCTGAATCAGTTATGGTTCAAATAGGGAAACTGAACCATTGAGAATAAATAGTGTGTGCTAAAGGATTTCTTTTAGGGTTAAATTGTGTATGGTTATAGGAGAGTCTGGGGCATTAAGGAAGAGTCACTATTAACTGTTTTGAAGCTATGGTGTGGGTAGGCAAAGCAGAGTTTATAAGGTAATCTGGGCAGCCAGGCACGTCCAACTCACAGAACAGGACCACAAAAGGAGCTGAGAGAAAAGACTAGAAAAGAACTGTCCCTCTGTTCCTCTGTTCCCTGCTGCTGTTGGAAGAGAGCAAATATTGATGGGATAAATAAGGACAAACTGGAAACCATTGCCGTTTAATGCACATCATTATATCCAATCACAATGTCCTTCAGAAAGGAATGGCTGGTACTTCATTTCTTAGCTGCTACTTCACTCTTACCTTCCAAATTTTGTACAAATTTAGGTTTGAAGAACTTTAATCTGGTGCCCACTAGGAAAAGCTATTTCTTGGAATATAGTTTCAGCTTCATCAAATTGGAAGAGTAAGACCATTACAACATCCTCAAAAGTCTTGACATTTTGCAATATATACTGGAGAATTGTTAAACATACTGAACATGGTGGGAGAGCAACAAGATCATATATTTTGATTTAGGAAAGCAACTTTGACCTTAGTGTATGGAATGTATTTGCTAGAGAGATCAACAGTAGACGTTTTTTTTAAAAAACTTAGACTATTTGTACTATCTTCCAGACAATGAATTCTGTGATTATGAACTAAGGAAAGGATAGTCAAGAAGGGGAGGAAAGGGAAGAAAGGTGAGATTTAAGAAATGTCAGAGCTTAAAATGATGGGACACATTGTCTTTGAACTCACATACTGGTCCCCCGATCAATATGTTTTTAAGTTAGAGTTCAGATACCCCCTAGGGAAATATGAGATACCAGGTCAAAACACAGAGATATCTGAAGACTTCAATAACCTCAAAATAAAAACCATAATATCTCCTATGTAAAACAGAAGTACTAAAACAGATACACTAAGCATTTTAAAGATAAAAAATAAATGAAATAAAAGCAATATGAGACAAGAATAAAATATGAGAAAACAATAATTGCTAGTGGAAATATTACATGTGAACAATAAAATAGAGCAAAAATACATGGAATAAATAGAAGGTGTATATGTGGGGGAAATCAGTAACTTGGAAGTTTATAGTGAGAAACACTCTCTTTGACCCTTTTATTATTTCTATTTGATTTTTTAAAAATTTTTTATTGTTATGTTAATCACCATATATTACATCATTTGTTTTGGTGTAGTGTTCCATGATTCATTGTTTGTTCATAACACCCAGTGCTCCATGCAGAATGTGCCCTCTTTAATACCCATCACCAGGCTGACCCATCCCCCTACCCTCCTCCCCTCTAGAACCCTCAGTTTGTTTTTCAGAGTCCATCATCTCTCCTGGTTCGTCTCCCCCTCTGACTTACTCCCCTTCATTCTTCCTCTCCTGCTATCTTCTTCTTTTTCTTTTTTCTTAAAATATGTTGCGTTATTTGTTTCAGAAGTACAGATCTGTGATTCAACAGTCTTGCACAATTCACAGCGCTCACCGTAGCACATACACTCCCCAATGTCTATCACCCAGCCACCCCATCCCTCCCACCCCCCACCACTCCAGTAACACTCAGTTTGTTCCTGAGATTAAGAATTCCTCATATCAGTGAGGTCATATGATACATGTCTTTCTCTGATTGACTTATTTCACTAAGCATAACACCCTCCAGTTCCATCCACGTCATTGCAAATGGCAAGATCTCATTCCTTTTGATGGCTGCATAATATTCCAGACTTCTCATTTATATTTTCATGTTTTTTATTGTTTTTATGGCTTTTGCTCTCCCTTTGCCTTTTGGTTTCTGAAATTGTTTTTATCACCTACTTTCTTTCTTGAATTCTACCAGTTTTTGTTGCGCAGCCTCCTACTCTTTGGCAATCATCTACTGTTTGCTGTCCACCTATCTCTTTCTTGAGGTCTTCTACCCTTTGATTGCTACTTTTATTTTGTGGTCCTCCTTTATAGCTGCGGTTGCTTTAACAAATTTAGGATTGTGCTGCAATCATATTGCAATTGCTTTCTTCCTATTTCAAATATTGTGCTTTCATATTGAATAAGTTCTTTTGCTTAATGATGCCATTTTTTTCTGCTGAAATTTTTTATTAAGATAGTCATGCAACCATTTTGCACCTTTAATCTTATAGTATGTTTGAATAAACACTGATTCCCTTTTTTATTAATTCACATTTGGTTATGTCAGACTCCCTTGGATTAGCCATAAACAGAAGCTTCCAGTGGAAGGAGGAAAGGGCCAGAGCAGATAAAAGCTTTCTATGTTCAAGGTCCCCCTCTTCTGTTGCTACTGTGATGATCTGTCCCTTTCTGTAACTAATATTTTGAAATAAAGTTTATAAAGAACTCTATATTACTGCCACTAATAGTTAAATAAGGAGCTTGAACCTAGATGTTTATATAATGGTGTTTTTAGAATTAATGTTGTTAAAGGAAAAGTGGCTTATTGTTAGTGTGATATTTAGACTAACTGGATCATTAGGATTGGCATTCTAGATCCCTAGATTCTTTCAGTGTACTCTGACGGTTATTAAAGGGAGAAAAATCAATACCTGCCAATTATCTTCAGAGGACAGTTAGAATTTGATGTATTCAAATGTATGCAACTTGGTTAAAGTAAAAGAAAGCTGGAAAAAGCAAATACACATCTGGAAAAAACTAATGAAATAATGAAATCATATAAAAGGAAAATCATTTCTAAATGGCGGTACCTTGGTTAGGATTCTTTAGAATATTTAAGGATGTAGAATAAGGCACATTAAATAGGTCAAATATATTGTATTTCTTTAACTCAGTGTTTAAAAGTATATATATAATGCATGTATACTGGTTATATACTGTGTATTTTAAATACTACTAGTGTAGGGGTAATAGAATATACCATATACATACTATAAACCTATAAATATATAATTTATATTCCTGGATTGGAGTGTTAGACTGTGAGACTAGAATTTTTTTGGATTAACCTGAAAGAGTGTGAATTTTTACCTAAGCATTAATAATAATATAAAGGAAAAGGAGTTTAAAATTACTAATAATTACTTTAGCACCCACTGTCATTTATCATTCCTATCCTTAATTTCCCTTTTCCTCTTTTTCATGCACAGAAACACACAAACCATTCATTAAAATGTTACTAAACAAAGTAAAATATGATTCATCACAATTTGGGTGAAGTGTATAAAGAACCAATCTGAGATTAAGATAAATCAGATTTTAAGGATGAAAATCTTTAACAATTTTCCCCTTTGAGTATGAGCTGGAAAGAGAGGATTCAGTTCTTATATCTCCCTGATTGTCCATTACCCTTTTTTTGCACCGTTTTTTTCTCCATTTCTGAATTATTCAATTTAAAAAAATCTCTAGGGCTGTCAAAGGAGAGTCTTTGCTTACTTTTTTTTTTTTTAAATGCAAGTTCCACAGAAAAATTAAGAGCAGGTAGGGAAACTTCAATTATAGTGCCTTTCATCTGTTCTTTCCAGTTTCCAAAAAACTGAAAAATGGTGCTTGTTTTATTTATAAGGTTATTATGAAGATTAAATGCCTTATTACAGAGTAAGCAAAAGCTAAAGATTAACTATTATTTTCACATTTACCTTGAGTGGAAGGAAAGGAGTATAGAAGTCCAAGGATCATAGCTTCACCATCCTCTCTCCCTGGGCCTCCTTCACATCAATTAAAGGGAAATGGTTCACCCAACACAGCAATCTAATAATAGTCATGAAGCAAACATTTCACTACATAATTATTGTGTACATAAAAATGTAGTAATAAAAATGAAAGAAGTGTGGAAAATGACGGAAAGTGTGAGCATGAAAAAGGATAAAAAGAAAGAAACAAACAAAAAGAAACAAAATAATCTGGATAAAAGGGTACCTACTATAATCTAGTTTGGCAGAAGCATTTACTATGGGCAGTATAGGTCAAGTGCAGGGGAAATGGATGAAAGGATAGAGTCAGTAAAAAACAGTTTATTTTGAGAATTTGACTTGGATTTCATTAAGAAAAGTGAGGAATTTCATGTGTGTAAAACCATCAAAAGGAACATTCCTCTTAACTTGAAATATATTCTTTCAAAAATGATCTTTTAGCTATGCTGTTTCTAAAATACAGTATTGAGTTAATGATGGAAATAATGGAACAATGTGTGTGGAACGTTGTCTACACTTCAAGCATACCCGAAGCATTAGATACAGATACATGAAAAAGACAAGATGCTTGCCTACACAGCATGGATAATTAACTATGAAATGCAATTTAAGTAACAAAGTCGTCATAATTTGGTGGAATAACTTATTTAAAATATTGTATAAGATGTTATGTGCTCCTATGGGAGGAATGGGAGAAAGCAGCTATTGGGATGAGGGTGGAATCTGAAACGTTTCCTAGAAAGGTGCCCGAAATATAATCTTATCGTGAAACAAGTATTTCTTCCCCAAACAAAAAGATCAGATTATTTCAAGTAGGATACATTATTTGCATTAACACATTAACATTGGTTCATCAGTTTAACTCATTTAGAATTTTGAAACACTAACTTTCACAATCTTTAGGCTCATTCTAATAAATGTTGATTTGTTTTTTAAGAATAAAATCATCTAATGAGTTTCTAAATTAGGTACATAAACTGATTAAGATTTAAATTGTTTTCAACTAACATTTCTTTTGTAATAATGATTAAGTAAGATTTTAACCAACCGAGCCACCCAGGCGCCCCGATTAAGTAAGATTTTAAATCATACTTCCAGAAGTTACAGTTTATACTGAAAACAAACAAACAAACAAATAAAGATGTTCCAACATAATGCACTGCTAAATTGCAAGCTAGAGTTGACATTACATTTTTTTAGATTAATTTGTTTTATTAGTTTATTCTACAGCAATTCTGTTACTTTGGACAGCAGTTATTTACTACATAATATTAGCCATTTGAATGAGTCGAGGAAAAATATACTTACTAGAAGAGGAATCCTTATTCTGGGAAAGGTTATTTCAAAAGATGAATGTTTATACTTAACTCAAAGGGCAGTGAGTTGCTAATAACTTTTATGTTTTTATATTAGATGCATAGAAAACAAAAGAGTTGCAGATTTGAAGATATTTATAGTACCTAAGCCTTCCTCCTATGCTGAACTTCAAGTGCTCAAATGTTTCAAGTATGCTATTAAAATCTTGATTCTTGATAAACCTATTTTTTATAGATGTGCTGCTTCATCTATACTATTTTTGTGGTTCTCTTTTTCCTTCTCTTTCCTCCTGTTCTGCTTCCTTGTCTTTTCTTCCTCCTTTTCTTCTTGGATAAAGCAGAAAATGGGTTAAGTTAAAAAGAAACCTAATACAACAAATGTACACATCATAGTTTCCCCCATTGTTTCCATCTTACATGATACTATAGTATAATATCAAGGGTTTGACATTGATACAACATGGGTGTATCGTTCAAAGTCATTTTATCACATGTGTAGTTTTGTGTGATCATCATTACAATCAAGGTACAGAGATATCCTATCACCACAAAGAATTCTTTTATATTACCCCTTTATATTTACATGTTTCTCCTTCCACCATCTGTAATCT
The DNA here is from genome assembly GCF_037043125.1 of Eumetopias jubatus. NCBI lineage: Eukaryota > Metazoa > Chordata > Mammalia > Carnivora > Otariidae > Eumetopias > Eumetopias jubatus. The sequence continues at coordinate 77,019,347 of NW_028274820.1, forward strand.
CTATTAACTACTAATCTGTTTTCCATCTCTATTGTTTGGCCATTTCAAGAATATTATATAAATGGAGTAAAAATGTGATCTTTTGATAATGACTCTTTTCACTTAGCATAACACTGGTGATAACCACCTAAATTATTGTGTATATCAACATTTAGGTCCTCTTTTTTTTTTTTAAAGATTTATTTATTTATTCATGAGAGACAGAGAGACAGAGAGAGAGAGAGAGAGAGAGAGAGGCAGAGGGAGAAGCAGGCTCCCAAGGAGCAGGGAGCCTGATGGGGGACTCGATCCCAGGACCCTGGGATCATGACCTGAGCCGAAGGCAGACGCTTAACCATCTGAGCCACCCAGGCACCCAGGTCCTCTTTATTGCTGAATAATATGCATGGTATGGTCGTACCACAATCTAGCCATTTGTCTGTTTGTGGACAACTGGGTTGTTTCTAGTTTTGGGCTATTACAAATAAAGCTGCTGTACACTTGAAATATCTTATGCTTTTATTGGTCAAGTATACCACAATAAGCCTGAAAAAAAAAATAAAGCTGCTATGAACAATCATGTACAGGTTTTTTTATGGACAGAAGTTTTCATCTCTCTGGGATAAATACCCAGGAGTACATAGGTCAGGTGATTAGTGTATATTTAGTTAAGGACACTGCCAAACTATTTTCCAGAGTGGATATATTCTTTTACATTCTTATTAGCAACATATGAGAAATCAAGTTTCCTCATATCCTTACCAGCATTTGGTATTGTTACTCTTTTTTTCATTTTAGCTATTCTAACAAGTATATAGTGATAGTGCATCATGGTCTCTTTTTTTCTTTAAATTTTTTATTGTTATGTTAATCACCATACATTACATCATTAGTTTTTTTTTTTAAGATTTTATTTATTTATTTTACAGGGAGAGACACAGAGAGAGGGAACACAAACAGGGGAGTGGGAGAGGGAGAAGCAGGCTCCCCACTGAGCAGGGAGCCCGATGCGAGGCTTGATCCCAGGACCCTGGGATCATGACCTGAGCCGAAGGCAGGTGCTTAACGACTGAACCACCCAGGTGCCCTACATCATTAATTTTGGATGTAGTGTTCCATGAGTCATTGTTTGTGCATAACACCCAGTGCTCCAAGCAGAACGTGCCCTCTTTAATACCCATCACCAGTCTAACCCATCCCCCCACCCTCCTCCCCTCTAGAACCCTCAGTTTGTTATTCAGAGTCCATCGTCTCTCATGGTTCGTCTCCCCCTCCGATTCCCCCCCCTTCATTCTTCCCCTCCTGCTATCTTCTTCTTCTTCTTTTTTTTCTTAACATATATTGCATTATTTGTTTCAGAGGTACATGTCTGTGATTCAACAGTCTTGCACAATTTACAGTGCTCACCATAGCACGTACCCTCCCCAATGTCCATCACCCAGCCACCCCATCCCTCCCACCCCACCCCCACTCCAGCAACACTCAGTTTGTTTCCTGAGATTAAGAATTCCTCATATCAGTGAGGTCATATGATACATGTCTTTCTCTGATTGACTTATTTCACTCAGCATAACACCCTCCAGTTCCATCCACGTCATTGCAAATGGCAAGATCTCATTCCTTTTGATGGCTGCATAATATTCCATTGTATATATATACCACACCTTCTTTATCCATTCATCTGTCGATGGACATCTTGGCTCTTTCCATGGTTTGGCTATTGTGGACATTGCTGCTATAAACATTGGGGTGCACGTACCCCTTCGGATTCTTACCTTTGTATCTTTGTGATAAATACCCAGTAGTGCAATCGCTGGATCATATGGTAGCTCTATTTTCAACTTTTTGAGGAAGCTCCATACTGTTTTCCAGAGTGGTTCACCAGCTTGCATTCCCACCAACAGTGTAGGAGGGTTCCCCTTTCTCTGCATCCCCACCAACATCATGGTCTTATTTTACATTCTCCAAATGGCTAGTGATATTCAACATTTTTTCTGTTCATTTGTTATACATGTATAATCTTTGGTGAAATGTCTCTTCATATCTTTTGCCCATTTTCTAAATGGAGTATTTGTTTCTTTTAACATTAAGTTTTGAGTGTTTGTAAGTTCTACATTGAAATCTTTGTCAGATACCTGGTTTGAAAATATTTTCTTTCAGTCTGTAGCTAATCTTTTCATTCTCTTAATAGAGTTTTGACAGAGCATAAGTTTTTTTCTTGATAAGGCTATGTTAATCAATTTTTTTTTCAGAATTCTTTTTCTGCCATGTTTAAGAACTCTCCAAATAACCCCTAGTTTCCAAAGATTTTCTCCTATATTTTATTCTAAAAGTTTTATAGTTTTATATTTTAAATATATGATCCTTTTTGAGTTAAGTTCTGTGAAAGTTGTAAGGTTTAAGTTAAGGCCCTATCTGTCTATCCATCAATCTATCTATCTATTTATCTATCTATCTATCTATCTATCTATCTATCTATCTATCTATCTATTGGATATCCAATTGCTCCAACACCATTTGTTGAAAAGGCTATCTTTCCTTGATTGAATTGCTTTTGCATCTTTGTCAAAAGTCATTTGGGCATATCTGTATAGGTCTATTTTGTGGTCCTCTCTTGTTTCTTTGGTCTCTGTGTCTATGCTCCCACCAATATCACACAGTTTTGTATTACTGATAATAAGTCTTGAAGTCTGTAGTCTGATTCCTTCTATTTTATTCTTCTTTTTCAAAATTGTTTAGCTATTTCAGTTCCTTTGCTTTTACAGATAAATTTTAGAATAATCTTGTTTATATCTACCAAAACTTGCGGGGATATTGATAAGATTTTGAGAATTGTCACCTTTACTGTGTTAAATCTTCCAATCCACAAATATGATGTAGTGTGTATCCTGTTAGTGCTGGAAAAGATGTGTATTCTTTTGTGGTTGGGTGGAGTATTTATAAGTGTCAATTGAATCTTCTTAGGTGATGATGTTTTGGGGTTCTTATAAAATCTTTCAGGTTTTGTATTCATCTCCAAAGCCAGCTATGACATCATTCTGATCCCTGTTTCTGTCACCATAGTTCCTTATTTGATGGATGCTTCTGCTTCCCTTTTCCATTTATAAGGACACTTGTGATTACATTGGACTCACCTGGATATTTTACAATAATCTCCTTGTTTCAAAATCCTTAACATAATTACAGCTGCAAAGTCATTTTTCTGACATGAGGTAACATCTTCACAAGTTCAAGGGATTAGGATGTGGATGTCTTGGGGAGAGGGCATTATTTTGCATGCTATATACTATTAATAAGTACTAATCTTGCATTCAGAATTGGAATCCAAGTGTATTAATGTAACAATTCTTTGCAAAAATTTTTAACTGCAAAAATTAGTCTTAACTCATTGAATTGATTATTAGAATTTTAGTAAGTACACATAATAGAATGAAGCGCAGTGCCATTTCTTTAAAGAGACAGGAATACTGGAAGGGGAAGTTCATCTAAAACAATGGAAAATATTCCCAAATTCTCTCTCTAAATCATAGTATAAGAGAAATAGTGTTTAGTAAATTGTTTCTGCCCATATTTTTTAATACCTTGAGTATAGCACATAGTGAAGAAGAAATGCACATAGATTATAATACAACAATTTCTATGCTTGTAAAACATGGGCTATTTCATGGTGATAAATTTTATTCTTTTTTTTTTGCACACACCATATCTTTTGTTGATGAATATGGATTGGCATAGTCACTTAATAATATATTGAAGAATATTCAATTTTTCACAGAGAAAAAATACATTTTTTCTCTTCATCTGCTCTAATTTATGCCATTGCCTTCCATAACCACAGAATCAATCTCACTCTAGTATCAATGACTACAGTTTAGAATTAGATGTGAGTTGTTTTATAATTATATGAAATTCAGGGTACCATTTTAATTAAAATAACTTTTATAAAAACATTTGAACTTAGAAAATGATATACATGATTACATTTGAACCCTCTTTATGAAATTATTACAATTGTATAACTTTTCTTCATATTCCATTGATTTCATAATTTTCAAAAATGAACACCTAAACAGATGTTTACTGCATTTAAAATATAATCCATTATCTAACATTAAATAATTTGCTACCTCCAACAAAACCTGTATTTATCAATTTTAGAATTTCCTAAATGATTTTCTTTTTCTTTGCATAATAGTAAGAAAATTGTTTTCAAAACTTTTCATCATCATTATCACTGAAATATTCTTACCCTTAAAGAAATCCATAAAAATGAAATCTTGTTAAAAGCAATTCAGTTATAAAGAAGCTTATATGTATCTTTTCACTTAACAATACTATGAATTTACAAGTAATTATTACTTAACACTGTGATAATAAGCACAGCCATCATTGGATCTCATGTAACTATTATTGGTTGAGTTGTATCCCCCAAAATTATTTGTTGGAATCCTCATCCCCATATCTCAAAATGTGGTTTTATTTGGAAATAGAGGTAAACAAGTTAAAATGAGGTTATTAGTTTGGTATGCTTAAAAGGGCAAATTTGGACATACGCATGCACACTCAGGGAAAACAATGTGAAGATAAAGGAAGATATTGGGGTGATGCTTCTATAATCTAAAGATGCCATCAATCCACCAGAAACCATGTGGGAGACATGGAACAGATTCTTCTTCACACCCCTCAGAAGAAATCAATCTTGCCGACACCTTGATTTCAGCTTCTAGACTCTAGGACTGTGAGACAACACATTTCTGTTGTTTAAGCCGCTCAAACTGTAGTGATTTGTTACAGTAGCCCTAGCAAATTGACACAATAACTTAGACTTTGCATACCATGTTTCCACTGGTATATTGAACTATAATATAAAGACATGGAACATTTCTCTTTTATAACAGTTTTAAGTGCATACCACTTTGCATTTGAATAATTTATTTTTTTGTTCTTGTTGCAGAAAAGGTGATTGAACAAGATTTTAATAAAGAATCGATGGGCTGGGTAGGGTTAGCTTGATTAGAGAGGAAAGTTTTATCCTTCATAGAAATTTCACATAAATCCCAAACATAAAACGAAGGGGGGGGATATCGAAGGGGGAGACGAACCATGAGAGACTATGAACTCTGAGAGCAAACTGGGGTTCTAGAGGGGAGGGAGGTGGTGGATGGGTTAGCCTGGTGATGGGTATTAAGGAGGGCACATTCTGCGTGGAACACTGGGTGTTATACACAAACAATGAATCATGGAACACTACATCAAAAACTAATGATGTAATAGTGATTAACATAACATAATAAAAAAAAATAAACTGGGCTTTTCAAATGCTACCAGGATCACACCACTCCCCTGAGACAGATCCAAAACCAAGTTAACATATTAACAATCTCTATCATCTCTATACTTGTTTCTTCTTACAAAACAACAACAACAAGATTACACTTAAAATGAGATATGGAATGATAGGTAATCTCATCTCCTACTACAAGGAATGTAAAATTTTATAATCACTCTGGAAAACTTTTTGCTCGTTCTTATAAAGTTATACATATTCTTACCCTACAACCCTGCCATTCTGCTCCTAGGTATTGCTGAAGATATAATGAAAACCTATATCCACAAATGATTTGTTCATAAATATTTAAGGCAGCTTTATTCACAATTGCTGAAACCTTGAAACAACCAGTATGTCTAGCAACAGGTGAATGGATAAACTAAATGGGGTATATTTATATGAATGTAATACTCTTCAACAATAAAAAGAATAAAGTATATACAATCTGGATGAATCTCAAAAACTGTGAAAGAAGCTAAACATAAAAGATCACATAATGTGTGATTACATTTATAAGACATTCTAGGAAAGGCAAAACTCCCGTGACAGAAAACAGATCAATGTTAGCCAGGGTCCAAGTATGGGTGGAGGAGATTGACTGCAAAGGGGCGCCAGGGAACTTACTGAGTTTTGGCAATGTTTTATATCTTGATTCTAATGATTGTTATATGACTGAATACATTTGCAAAACATCTCTGATTGTATAATTTAAACTGGTGAAGCTTATTATATGTAAAGTAAACCTCAGTAAGCCTATTTTTTTTTTAAAAAGCCAATTATAAACCAAACCTACCAGATGATTTAATTTTACATCTTTCAAAGAGTAGGTGCATTTTCCAAAACATTATGTGTCATGTTATTTGTTGTCTATTTTTAAAATATGAAAAGCATAGGCTTTGAGTTCAGGCACACCTGGGTTTGAAATCTGACTTCTTGTTTACCACGAATGTGATCATGAGAATTGTATTTAAATTCTCTAAACCTCATTTCTTCCTTTGTTTGATGAAGCTCTGAGAGGCATCACAAGATCATTTTTATATTTGATTATTACTTTTAAACTTTCTCTTAGTGCTGCTCTGCTAAGAACCAGGAAAAGAGAGGTCACAAAGAAGGCTTGGTTCTTGCCTTTGTGGAACTTACAATCTGGAAGGGAAGGTAGACATTAAAGACCATACCTACAAGAGAAAACTACAAAAGGGAAATAAAAGACTTATTAGAGCAATTAAAGGGGACCTAATGAATTACTCTGGGCATCAGTATCAAAGGAAGTAGTATCAAAGGAAGCCTCCCTCAGAAAGGAATATTTCCAATGCAATCTGAAAAATTAATTAGAGTTGGCTGGTGAACAGGAGGCCAAAGTTTCTGGCATAGTAGAAAGCTCACACCATAACCTCAGGTTAAAACCAGAGGAAGTGCTGAATAGTTAGAGTGAGGTGAAATTAGGGAGGGTGGCATGACACTGGAGAAGTAAGCAGAAGAAAATCCCAAAGGGTCTTAAAGGTTAATTTTTAAAGTCAAATGTGGTGATACTAATATTTTAAGTCTGGGAAACATGAGCAATCCAGAGTTGTCTTGTGCAGAATTGAGGTAACTCGTGTTAACTAATGTTGTTGTCAGTGTTGTTGCAGTAATTATTTTATGTACCTATAAAACTAGTTCAGTTGAAGCTTGTATCTTTCTTCATGATAATTTTGTTAATCCTCCTTTCAATCCTCTTAGGATATTGAATATTTATTAGGAAATTAGGAAAATAGGTTAGATTCTGTAGAATGTTAATTCAGAGAGTGTTAAGTTGTTAGCAATTTCATTGCTTTGTTATTTTTTCAGGTATTTGGCATTTTTGTTTTAATACTGTAGTAACTAATCTTGTTTTTAGTTTCCAAAATGCCAAAATACCATATTTAATCAAAGTTGCTCTGGACTTTTCCCACATCTGACATAAAAACACTCCCACACTTTGGTTGCTAGTGAATATTTTTTTTATTTTCCAGGCTGTCTCTTAATTAAATAGAACAAATTAAATGGCTTACATACACTTTTGTTGCTATGTGCTACAGGTCAATTCTGTAGACCTCCCAACTAACACCAGGATCTATGCCTCTATGACAGTAAACATCAGTCGGCTGACTTGGTGAGTTTTTCCTAAAGCTCAGATTCTATGACTTATAATTTCTAGCTTATATTTATTCCCTTTGAAGGTGGAAGTAACTTATTAATCTTGTGTCCTGGCACAAGAAAACTTTAAAAAATTGTTTTTCTTCCATAAAGATTTATAGGAAGGCCAATCTCATAAATAAAATGTAATAAATGAAGCAACAGTGTATATAATCCTAACACTTTTATCTTACCCGAAATGGAATGTATATTCAATCCAAAATATTTCGAGCGTCTAAGATATCTGGGAAATTCTATTCTTCCCTTTCAGTTACTACTGTAAAACTGTTCCTTAAAATGTGTTCTTGATTCATGTGTTTGGATTTATTTATGTAGAGAAAAATAAGATCTAATTAAAAACAACAGGACAGTATATACATTTTTTTGTTGTTGACAGCTGGACATATATTGACCTTAAATATGTTTATCTGACTACAGGTTGTGCTGTGTCTAATGTTTGCTGTGAGTCTTCAAATTCTTCCAATATCATTGCTTTTTTAAATCCCCCTTGTTGATTTGCGCTTCCCTGAGTACATCTCCTCAGAGAGATTCTGTGTATTATAGGTCTCTCATCTATAAGCTCTGTTGGTATGTGGTAAAGTGTGGGGGAGTAGAAGCTATAATTCTATGATTAAATCTCAGTCTTTTAGTGGGCCTCTGTCCCTGGGCTGTGAATTTTAGAAGTGTTTCCTAGCTTTTGTTTCCCATTTAGGTGAATCAAGAAGCCTCAAGCGGTAGGAGAGTGATAACACTGTTGGGATAGAATTTTATAAGTCTGTTGGGATAAAGCTTTAGAAGTCTTCTTAAAAGTAGGCTCTTATGGAGGATGTTCTTGTATGTATTTTAAAATTCTATCCCCCTAACAGTGTCATGAGTGGATCTTTCCTGGCTCTTCATCATGAGAACCTTGTGTGGTTCTTGGCTGTAAAATCCACAATAAAGTACTCTCCCCCCTGCCAGACTGTAGCCCCCAAAATCTTCTCGCTCTCACCTTAGTCCACACTCAGCCTCTAGTAAGTAATCACAATTACTTTGTAAGTGTCCCCATCTCTTTACGTGTTCAGAGACTCCTGCTCCAGGTAAGGAGATCTAGATTGTGAGTCTGGACTTGCTTGTCTACCCAGATTTTGGGGTGGTGGTTTGTCCTGGGACTTCAGTTTCTGATGGGTCCAAAAAAGTCATTGGATTTCTGTTTGTTCAGCTTTTTTTCACTGTGAGAATGGGAATGAGAACTTCCAAGGTTTTCACTTGGTGGCACTAAAACTAGAAGCTCCAAAAACTCTTTTTGAAACATGAAACACTATTTTTAAGCCTGTGAGTCTATGAATAATATTTTTGGTATTGTAACAATTGGTTACAATTGTTGATTATATTGAGATGCTCAACACAATGCCTTAGAATGAATTCTTCTGATGTCTGTTTCTATCTACACTTTTATAAAGGCTACCTTCAGATAAGCAAGGAAGTAATTATAACTGTGGTTCTAAAGCAGATTAACACACCACGTTTTTTGTCATGCTTTTCAAACACTTTGAAACCCATTGTAGTCTGTTGCTTAATTTGCATATGATGTTAATAAAACAAAAGGCTACAATAACAGTAACAAAGGATTGATGATGTTGCTCATCTTTAATATGGTGTTTTATCTCCAGTGTACACTTGAAGATTTGAAGAGCATTTTAATGTATGCTTTGTATTTCTATGTAGGTTTTGTGTTTCTATGGCCCTTGCTTTGGGAGGCAGTGTGTGTCCAGAATTCTCAATGTTTCCTATTTAAAATGAGTCAGAAACTAATACTGTAATCTGGAGATGGAACAGAAACTAATACTGTAATCTGGAAATCAAAAGAAATATTTGCAACTGCCAGTGAAGACATACAATTTCTCTGTATAATCCAGAGGTTCAATATAAGATAGTGGACATTCTGACATATGAAACATAGAACAGAGCCAAGAACTGACTAATAAAACAACAGAGAAATAGAGAATTGGAAGAAGAGACTCTCACTTGTGCTAGGAGATGTTTCTTTTAGCCAAACTCAGTTAAAGATGTTTATTTCCACTTCTCTAGTTAGAAAAATGGATTATAACTTATAAAAAATGCACATTATATACACTCCATGGTATGTATATTTATGTATATGTACATACATATGTAAATAATTTTTGTTTATACATATATGTAGTATTTTTTAGTTGATGTTACCTTACTTCTATCATAGAACGATTCAATCGTTGGCAATTTATCATTGTTTTCATGAATTCTGGAATGAAAAAAATATGAAAGTGTTACAACTAAAGACAGTAGAAATCAAGATAATATTGCACCAAGTAACTACATTAGAAAAGCAATATACTTTGCAAAAATATTCTCAAAATTTAGCACGCATAAAAATAAAATGGAAATGTTGCTAAAATACAGATTTTGGAGACTAACTTGCATACCGGTACTCTGTTTCAGAACAGTTAATTTGAAACTCCAGAATCAGAATTTTTAACAGGCACTTCAGGGAAGTGTCATACTGTGTCTTCTACATTGTGTGTATAATTACATTTATTTCTATTTTGGGTAAACACGTGTTTCATTAACAATTCTTATGGTAATTTATATGACAATAATAAAATGTTTATAACATTATTAGTGCCTGTTACGTTCTCAGCACAGCATCCTTGAAGAGCTCTGTGATAACTCTTCTCTGTAGGTCAGAAATTACAGTGGTAACTGCTGTCACTGAATTTGGAAACCTAATGCAATGGGGATAATTGGATCACAGGGTGCCGCAGGCCAAGTGGCTGCACTCAAATGACAAAGGCAAGGTGGCCATGGTTATCATAAAGAACAGCAGAGTCAAAGCAGCAATCAGAATATCCTGACTCTCAGAGACCTATGGTGTTGGCTGGTTAAGTACAGTGTTTCTAGAAATGAAATAAATGCAAAGTTCACTAAATTCTTACTTGATTTGTATAAGTGGAAGAATTCTAGATCAAGTGAACAGAAGTCTAACTTGAATCAGAAAACAGTTACGACTCTCAATCAATTCCCAGACTTGATACAGTTTACAGAGCAAATCTCAAAGTTATGTAATATGCACTATTTCATTTA